>NC_056743.1:1671905904-1671920904 GCF_019279795.1 Protopterus annectens | reverse complement strand
GTGTTCTACAGTATGGCCTGTCAGGTTGTATTGCAGATGTGTATACATGTTCTTTGTATTTCTTTCTGATTCACCCTCTGCTCCCTCATACACCTCCAGTTCACCTATTCTGCATATGACACAGTCTCACCTTTGAGGATTATACCATTACCCACCCCCCCACCCCCCACACACATATTACTGACACTCCATCCATCACTGCTTTGGTTGATGGCCCATGACATGGTCAAGGTAACACATTGCATACACTACATATGTCAGGTACCTGTATGGTTGTGTGGACTACCCTGGCATGTTTCACCTTCCACATGCTATACATCACCCACATAGGTACACGCCCATACTTAACTTTCATGACATGGTTGGTACACCCGGGTAATACCCGTTCAACTGTGACACATCCTGACAAGTACGGCTTGGACTGCATATGTGCGGATTTTGGCTGACTGCTCTGATCATTGGTAGGATGCCACCTTTTCCTATGTCCAGGATGGGATATATTCCGGACACATATCCGATTGTACTGGACAACACATACCCACAGTCAACGCTAGGGATAATACTGTTCCTTTAAGCCTACATGTTGCCTTATTGTTGTAGCAGTTTATATGCTCCTTCTGTTTCGTTTTCATGCTTATTCTATTTCCTGTCACATATGGTATGTTAAATATGGACATACCTATTGTATGTGACTATTACATGCGTTGTGGGATATAATTCTGTCATACGGTCGCTAGATATTTACATTTATCGTGGTTTTGTTATGGACACATCTGCCCAGCTGTGTACTCTCCCTCACAATGTGGGACAGCTGGTGACCCTGACCATTGGGCAGGACGTAGCTATTGGCGGCGTGCTAACATGATGCATTTCACTTCCACTTGGTATAACTATCTACACTGCGTTGGACTACGGGCACACGGTTTTCCATGTCATTTGTTCGAGGGATGGGGACCCGTTATTCCCTACCGTGCATTTGTGTTTGCTTTTTTATTTTGTGTTCGCAGGAACTGTCTTGCATGCTTTGCATACGTTTCAGTATCCATGGACACTGACAGATGTGATTACTTATTGCATGCAAATTGTTATATGCAAGCATTTTAGGTTGCACATCGACAGCTGACATTTCCACGCCTCCGTGCGGCACTTCGACACACCCTATGCACTCGCGCTCATTTCCTACACATGTGGCTGTGGTGGCAGCGCACCTTCATTAATATGCATTTGGCGCTACTTTGCCATCTTCACGTCACATGGTCGGCGCAAGCCTAACGCCGGGCTTGCGCCGAGCTTCATGAATCCTGGGGTATGTTTATACCTGCTACATAAGTCAAAAGTTTGGCATTCAATAATTCTAATGAGTTCACATCCCATTTGCATCTTCACCCTGCTCAGAGGCCTGAATCTACACTATAAAAGGTAACCATATAGCTAGGGAACTTGAAGGTGAGTAGACTTGTTTATTTGGGGAAAACAGGAGATTGCTATTCCTTTTAATTTATCTGCAGAGAATGCTTGTAGTCTTGTTAAGGTATGATTGTATTCTCAAAGTACATTCTTGATTTTGTAGCATGTTACAAAGCAAATTACATATATGCAGTAGAAAGTGAAGCTTTTATCTGTATGTACTTCTTATAGTTCACTATAGGCATAGGCATTGTTGGCAGGCATTTACATTTCTTAGATAGACAAGTTATTAACTTTCATCACAAGTGTGAGTGTTAAAATAGTTATTTTATATTCTTCTGTTATTTTATGGAAATGTAATGTACTATGTCAATGACACAGGGTGTTTTGCTTCAAAGATGACCTACAGACACCTCCAGGGGAGAGGTGGGCATAGTGAGAGGTGACTGGAAATCATATAAAATTGACTTTTCTGTTGTAAATGAGTACATATTCTGAGAATTTTGTGAAAGCATATATAATTTATTTATTTATTTCAGTTTGATTACCGGGGAAGTCCACTGGGCCAGAATGTGCCCATTTTCATTGGAGGCTCAGGGAGAAAAGCTCCATAAGAAACACAATTACAGGTTACAAAAAATGCCAATGCAAATATAAAATACATATATGAATTCATACAAAACAGGTATAGTAAGAGAATAAGTAAGAGAAATAACAATTGGTTTATGTGGCATTCATTTGTTTGTACAAACATTTTCTTTTGCATGTTGTTTTGGGGTAGGGGAGCCAACTACCATTTGCATGTTACCACATCAAAAGTTGTGTTTCAAGAGATTTTCTCTTCAAAATGTGTAGTCATCCTGTTATTTCAGTGGGAAGCAACATAATACGAAAGTGGTATTCTTTGTTTTGGACCAAACAGTGGTATGTATGTGAGTGTGATGTGGTACAACCACTTAACCTTCAATTTTATAAACTGAAATGAATGTCTTCAGTGCTTAATGCTGAAAAAATATGTTTATATAAGCAGGACTTCACTTATGTGATATTTGTGTGTTGTATCATTCCTTGTTTTATTCACATAGGATTATGGCATCCAAGCATTCAAATCCATGTAAATCTTCTTTCAGTGACTCTGAAAATAAAGTAATAGTGCAGGCATTCAGGCACCATGGTGCCTTTCTGCTTGAGAGGATGTGGGGATATGACTGACAGAATGCAGATTTGGATCCAGATAGTCAATGATGTCAATGCAGTATGGGGTCGACCCAAGACTTATGATCAGGTACATCATCAGGCCACTGAAATAATTTCATCAGTCCAGAGGAGAGCAGCTGCAGTTGCCTATGATCAGCTGGCTATGGGGGGGGGGGGGTTGCCACCAAGCCACCACTGGCATCAAATGAAGAGTTCCTGTTCACTGTCAGAGATCCAGAGAGCTCAGTGGAAACTGCACACCAACGTGTAATTGATGTTGGTGCTGATGTGGCTGGGAGGACAAGTATGTGCCAGGAAGAGCTTTCAAGTAAGCTTACATATTTTAAGTTTTAAGATTTGCTTGTTTAGTAAAATATAGAAAAAAATAAGTAATACTTCCTGGGGACTTTTTTATGAACCTATTGATAAATTAATAGACATAATGATACACTTGTTCATTACACATGAGCTCTGGGTGGATGTGTCAGCCATGTTTCAGTTAAAGTTATTCTTAATGGACATATGAGGAAAATTAAATAGTCATGTCCATCTGTCATATGTACCTATGAAGTGGTAAAGGTTCTGGGATCCCAAGTAGACTACTGCAATCTTAACTTTGACCACCATGTGTCAACAGTAGTAAGGAAGGCCTTCTATGTAGCACACTTGATTAGCAAAGGCATCACTTTTAGAACAAAGGAGGTTATCTCCTCTATACTCATCACTAATCAGGCCCATAATTTTGTGTACCACCCCTTTTGGCATGTAGCGCACAAATCATCGGCAGAAATTGGAGAGACCTCAGAGGTTTTTAACAAAGACGAACAAGGGACTCCATCATGTGCCTTACACAGACTGACTAAATTCCCTGTCACTATACTCAGTATTGTATAGACTTCTTAGGGGAGACTTATGCTTAGCTCACAGAGCTATCTCCATCCCAAACCTAAAAAAATTTCTGCACATCCATAAATCAAACAGGACTAGAGCTGCCCATTCTAGGAACCTAAATATGGCCTGCGACTTGAATAGGACATGATGAAGGGACAGATTTGTCTCTCAGCAACTGCTGCATCTTTTAAATAGCCTGCCAATTCATGTAAAGCAGAGCACCTCTATGACACTGTTCAAAAGGAACCTGGATGAGTGGATGGGGTACTGTAAATTCATACTAGGATAGCACCCACATCCATCCTTGACATGGGCGGTCATTATTAAATACAATCTTGGGTGTTGACTAGAGTATCTATGCTATTACATTGGGATGAAATGGCTAGACTTGAAATGACCTACAGGTGGATAGCCTAGTAATCTCCTATGACCCTATGAAATTTCTTCTAGGACCATCCTCCTTACCAAGTGTGGAGTCGTCTGCAACCAAAAATGTTTCTTTAATTATTGCTGACCATTTGTCAGATATATGGACTTATATGTATGTGTGAGGGAGGTATAATGAGTGTGTGTGTATTTCTGTAGCATCTGCGATAGTGTGACCAATGTTAGTTTATCATATACATTCTTTTGTTATATTTAGTGTAGGTATTAATTTAATTCCTGTGTTTATTACTTATTATCACAGGTGATCCTGACAGTGGAAGTTTGGGACTCTTACCACCTGATGTCAGAGTATCGGTAGACTCTGATCATGATGGTGGCCAAACAGAGACACATTTGGTGGGTGCAGAGGTTGAATCTGACACTGAGATTAACATTCAGCCATCTCCTGTTTTTCCCTCAGACTCAGTCAGTAGGCCAATCCATACTTATTCCACTGAGCCCTGAAATTTTGGACAGGTGGAGGGTGGCACACTTGATCAGGGCAGTGTGTTTAATGTGGCTTCAGTGTCTGTTGACTCTGCCCATAGTCAAAGTGTGGATCAGATGCCATGCAGAATGGTTATTAGGGTGCTGGGAGGAGGCCTGCTGTCTATCGTCCACCTGATACTGATCTGTCATTACTTGCCACTCGACATATGTTTAGGGCCATCACAGCAACACAGGCATGTTCCACTACAGCCTCTGAGGACATTCTTAGGATAGCAGATGAGGCACAGGCTGGCGTACATGACTGCCTCCACCATGTGGTCGATTCTGTGGCTCAGGTGAATGAGACAATGGAATGGGAAGTGTCTATGATGGAAACTTTGCTGAGAAGGGGACAGCATCGATGTGGATGTAGGTCAGCATCTTCTGATGTTAGCTAATGTGGCCATGCCTGATCATGCTGCCATAGTGGCACTACTTCCACTGCTCCATCAGTGATTGTGGTGTTCATACCTAGAGGTGGTAGGCCATGTGGTCGTGGTCCTGGGCATACTCATGAGGAGTTCACATCCAGCAGATACACAGATATCAGTAACATTCAGGTAGCAGCAGCACATCTGACCATAGGTATGGATGTGCTAGTGTAACTCCTGGCAGAGACAGTTCTCAAAGTCGGGGGTGACAACAATTAACTTTTACCTCTGCCATGTATGGCTCACACCTGTCCAGCATGCCAAAACATAGAGCTAGCGCAGAACTTGTCTCTGTTCTTTCAGACACTCAAGCACACATTTCACCTTGAGTGCCCATACAGATACAAACACACACACACACACACACACACACACACACACACACACACACACACACACACACACACACACACACACACACACACACATAAGAGGTACATAGGTCATTCATGAAGCTTACAGGTCATTCTGTTTCATCAGCTATTTGATAATTTATCTAAATTTCTGCCTGCCTGTCTTTCTTACTCACATGCATTCACTACCTTTTGTGTCAGCCTTGGCCTTCTGCCCCCCACCACCAAAAAAAAAAAAACACCCTGTGCAAATGATTATAACTGTGCCATATCCTTGATTCTATCTTTTGGTTTCAGGGATACATATGATGTTTGTTTGATGTGCAGGGTGCATAGCTGAATGAGTGCTTAGTATATATGTGTTTGGAATGCTGTTTTGAAAATTGTACTGCTTTCTTACATGTTTTTGTATAGTGTGTATATTTGATGCACAAGTCCTAGTAGTTGATAGAGAACACATCTATTGACATAAGTCAGTCCTGCCACATATTGAAGCCATTGCTGTAAAACTCACCCTTCTTCATCTTTTTTTTAGGTACATTAGCGAGTAACAGTCTGCAAGGATCTGCCATTCATTTGTGTTCTTAGCTTTTTTTTTTGCTATTCCAGGTTCAAAACATACCTTAATAGTTCAGCACTTACAAGTGTTTTAATTCAGGGCTGACTCTGTGTGATGCTTGGAGTACACAGCCAGTACATGGGTAAGTAAAGGTTGTGAGCATTGTCTTGCATCAATTTTGCTGTACGTATATGCATAGGATGAAATTTCTACCCCCTTAGGTGGTGAACATGTGTGCTATTCATTGCCTCTTAGCCAGGGCAAGGGCATATTGTGCAAGCCTACATCTACCTACACCCACAGCTGCTCGTGGTTCCCTCTCTGACTCCTCACCTACATTAGGCTGTGGTGACCTTGCCAGTGGTAGTGGGATGTGTGTCCCTCTCCCCTGGTGCTCCTGTTGAATCTATTTTCTCAGAATAATATTGAGAAGGATGGCACAGACAGTGAAAATTTCAGCACAAGTACAGGGATTTGACTGCAGGGGTCTCCCTGATGTATCTTGACACCAGAACCATGACTTCAGCACTCCAAACACATGCTTTATAATATTTCTTGTTTGAATGTGGGCCTCATTAGAGAATTTTTCAGTGTGTGTGCATGCATTTCTGATGGACGTTATCAGACATGGTTAATGAGCATATCCTGCATCACCCAGTAAATGACCTTGGGGAATACCCACCCTAAAAAACCTCTGATAGAGTTGAGAGTTGTGCCAGATATGGTAGTTATGGTAACTACTGGGGATGCCAACACACACATTCAGGGTGATTCCTTTAGTGTTACACACAACCTGGTAGTTAATGGAGTGGAAGACCTTTCTGTTAATGCACACCCTTCCCTGTTTCCTGACTGGTGATTTGATCTCAGTGTGCATGCAGTCTATGGCATCCAGGACTTCAGGGAAGTGTGCTACAGGGTAGAAATCCTGCATAGTTGTAGCTCTGTTCTCAGGTGTATGGGGAAAATGTATGTAGTCACTTGCAGATTTTTGCATAGCATTCAGAAAGTCATGGAGGATCCTGGATGCTAATGCCTGTGATACCCACAGCATATCTGCTGTTGGTCTCTGGAAGGTTCCTGTAGATAATATTGCAAGTGCTACACATGCCTTAGTTTCTACAGAAATTGGTTCCCCTCAGTTTTTACTTCTCTCAGTTGAGGATCAGAGAAGTTGCAGAGTTCCTGTAATGTGTCTCTATCCACCCTGTAGCACTCTATAATTTCTACCTCATGCAGACAATGAAAAGTTAAACAAGATCTAAACTCCATTGTTTTTCTTGGCTGAGGTCTGTCTACTAGCAGCAGCAGCAGCTTAGACTTGGGCTTGTTGCAGATACACATACAGAAGAGCAACAGCAGCCCTTAAAATTATTTCTGTATAGAGTAGATTTTAGTGGCTGTATTCCAATGGGTTTTGGAACTCGAGGCCAAAACCTGCACTAAGTGTATATGATTGCTTTATAGCTTGTTGAATAGCTCCTCCATCTTGGATTGGTTGATCAGTATACAATTTAGCTGCTTATGCTGTAATTTGCCTGCTACAATGTTTACCGTGTTTGCAGCCCTCTAGAGCTGCTTACTGAATACAAATCGTTGTGCTACAGTTGTAGCAAGTCACGTAGGCGTTATTGAATCTGCACCCGTGTTTTGACTTCATATTACATTAAACATCACTAATAGTTTGTTGCTCTTCTCTTTTCCATTCAAAAACACTCTGGCAAAATGATTATTATCCTTACAGAATCTATAGATTTAAGTATGCTTTCCACCACTAAAGACATATTACTTACAGCTTTGGTTTATTTGTTATTATTTTTAGAATTATTTAGCCTTATTTTCATATAATTTTCATACAGAATCCCATTGGTATGCAGTTAAGGCTCTTCAGTGATACTTAACAGTTTGCACACACAACTATCCCCACTCATGGTTCAGTGTTAAGTAAGCCTCTGACAAAAGTTTAACTCTTAGCTGATTATATCTCTATGAGTGATTCAGCCAATTCACATAATTCACAGTTAGGCTCTATTCTTTATATCCATGATAGAAGTAGCTAATCTCTGCTGAACATCTTGATTTCTGCTAATATATACCTCATATATGATACGTTTTTCAAGCACTCCCAGTATGACTAAAATATGTTAGATTTCAATACTGCTAGTCTGTTTTTTTTTTTCTTCATATCATTGTGGCTTCCTTGACTTCAACAAGAAGAAACATGGCATACTGGATCTTTTGTGGATTGTTCCCAAAGCCACTTAAAGTATAGCTCAAAGCTCAAAACACAGAATCCAGAGCTTCCATTTATCTTAAGCGATTCTACTGCAACTTCAGAGGTGGCGGTGGCATGAAAATAAATTAGGCAGTAAAATAAAATTATATCATGACTCTGAGGAGAAAGAAAAACTAAAACAGCAATAACACTTCTATGAAAAAAGAGTTATAATGACTATATTGTGAAAACAGTGTTAGGGTTCTATTGAAAAACAAAAAAAAATGACAAACTACAGAGTAAACACAATGGATGGCTTGATTTCTATTCTTTGCTTATTCTTTCAACTGATCTATATATGAGGCACATCAGTATAGAATGAATAGCAGCAGTACAGCAAACACAAAGACAAAACACACAAATTCTACTTCATTCTCCCAAATAATGTTGCTTCAGACACCACCGTGACTCTAGGATAGGGCAAGCTGACTTAAAAATGAGTTGTCTGCCCATTCCTTCTTTTTAAATTCAAACTGTAATGCATATGTAGACTCTATTATATACAGCAGAAAACTTCACTGTGAAATTGCATTATGACATGTCCTCCCAGTGACAAGACATTTTTGCTTGTATTTATTCTTTTATATGATACATAGAAAAAGACCATCAGAAAACTGTAGCTAAATTACAATGTATTTATTTATAGTTTCATAGCATGATACTAGGTTATTGGCCCAGAGACCCATATAAGCCTAGCCAAGAATTTTGCCCATGTTCCAAAAAAGTCAGTACCTGTTTCCCTTGTCCAGCAGGGGCACAAGTGGGATCCCAGTGGTGTATTTTCTGTTTCTCATCCAGTCGTCCAGGTTCCTCTTAAAGAGGGCTAGAGCAGTACTCTGCATGACATGGAGAGGGAGTCTATTCCACAAATGGGGGAGACTTTGGGACACAAATCTATCCTGCCAGCGAGTTCTATTAATGTCACAGACCAGGTTGAGGCCTTGCATGTGTGCAGTGGAGTATGACTTATGGATATGCAGCAGCTCCATCAAGGCTGGGTCTGAGATGGCGTTGTATGCCAGTCACAGGTCACCTCTGAACAATCTGTATGAGACTGAGTAGAGTGATAGGGTTTTTATCCTATTTGTATAGGATATGTGTTCGAGACCCTGGATTTTCCTTGTCAGGAACCTCTGTGGTCTCTCCAGCTGTTGCATGTGCTTTGCAAGGTACATGCAGAAGGGGGCATTGCACTCGATAATGGGTCTGATAAGGGAGGAGTACAGGGATGTTACGACCTCCTTTTCCTGGATGAAGTACCTTTATTTATGAGTTGAGCCATGTAGAAAGCCTTCCGTACAACAGAGGCAACATGTTGGTCAAACGTCAGGTTGCTATCAACCTGGGTGCCCAAATCTCTCATGACTGATTGCATGCTTAGTACATTATTATTAAAGTGTTAATTAGTGGGGATGCCATTTTCCCCAAAGGGGATAATGATGCATTTCTTTGCATTAAGTTTGAGGCCATGCTTTTGGCACTAGTCATTAGTTTGGGTAAGGCCTTCTTGGAGGATGTTCACATCACTAGGAGAATTTAATACAGCCACCAGCTTGCAGTCATCTCAGAAATGTATATCCCAAACAGTAGAGGCTGCAAGACCGATCCTTGGGTACACTGCTGATTACGGTTCTACTACTAGAGGTGGCTTCCCCTAGTTTGACTGTGTGGGTTCTATTAGTGAGCCAGTTAGCCACCCATCTGGTAACACACATTTGTATGAGAAAATGTAGTTTCACAGGAAAGAATAACTCTGTATATTTAATCTCTATTATTACAGACTTGGCTTGTTCATTTGTGTCTAGGATCTTTTGTCTGGATATTTATTTCTGTTTTAATTATTTTCTGTGGATAGAGTATTATTTAGCACTATTTGTATAAAAGCTATGTTATTTCTCTCTAAAGCCAGACTGCTTGAGCATATTACCAGTGAGGTATTATTTTAATAATTTATATTTGAGTCTTAATCAAGAGTGGCAAGACAGGTGTTATGTAACACAGTGGCAGTACTACCATTCCAAGAAGAAAGTTGGAATTGGATAATTCTACCTGTCTTCCTTTGGAATTATGTGTGCTTGTGTGCATCTGCGCGTGTGTGTGTGTGTGTGAGTGTGTGCGCTTTTGAAAATCATAATTTGTTTTAAAGGCAGTTGCCAAGCGTATGGTACTCTGGAAGATTGTAGTTCACTGGGAGACTGATGAGAAAGTACAAGAGGTGCTAGGTCAAAGTATCATCTCCATAAGTGATTAGTGTGTAGTCTGGGTGAGGATTTTGGAAGTCCATACTCAGGGCTAGAATATATATTCCTGTTATGTTCTTAGAGACATATTCCATTTGGTGAATTTGTTATTAAATCAAATGTATGTGTACTTTTCTTGCTTTTTTTTTTTTTTTTTTTAACATTACAGATAGTGTGACTCATGAAACCAGCCCTCTAGTAGCCATCAGACTTTGTTGGGACAATAGGCCATATTCAAGATCTCTGATCCTGACCCTTACACACCCAGATGGTAAACTGATTAGCAGTGGTGGGGTTCAGATTCCATCGGTGCCAAACAGGTAATCACATATTGGTGGCAATGGTCCATCTATTACAGCCATTTCAGACCTGCAAGTAAAAAACTTTATATTAAGAACAAATCTCTGGATCATCCATAGAACCATACTCAAGGAAAAAATGTCCTGGTAATGTAGCTCTTGTCACAACTTACTGAATATTCATGTAAATAATACTCAAATACACTGCATGTCACAGAAACTACTAGGGTAAAACCATCTTGCCTTCCCAGGGATTCAGTGGTGTCATTGTTTTATTGAACCAGTTCCTTGATGGCTGTGGTAGCACTTGACCTGCTTCCTTTAAGAAACACAGGTGAAACCTCTATCCTGAACTGCACATGCCTAATGTCCACTGCAGAATCAAACCTTTATTTTTATATAGCCCCTTTCAGTTCATTACTCTTTGGATCAAAATAGGTCATGCATCTATTCTGTGTTCCAAAACTTGAGAAAAAGTATGCATATAATGAACAGTAAAATAGTCGTCTTTTATTTTAATTCAAATCCATTATAAAACTGAAGTAAGATATACCAGGGTGTGGGTTATGCTATATTTTACAAATTTTATGTAACTACATCATTTAGGCAAATCATATGATAAAAACACACACAACGAGTCTATATATCTTCTTATAGCCATTAAATATCATGACACAATGTTTATATAACCAGTAAATGTGTAAAATATTCATATTTCTGTTAGCAGAGGACTGCAGACGTACAAGGAAGGCTATGAATGTTATAACATATTTGGTGGTGTTGGGCCTCAGGTATAGCCAAAGTAGCACCAGATGAATTGGTTAGGTACATTATCGGGAATGCAGCCTCTCATATATCTTAAAAATAAACAACCAGGATGTATTTATTAAGATCTAAGGTATCCGTGTTTTTATTATGCTGATCATAACATATAATAATTTTCTTACAGAATGAATGTGTATTTTATTTTAGGTAGGGGTTTTTAGGCAATATGTTATCACTGAAATGGTTGTAGGGAAAATAAGAGTTTGTTACTTACATTCTTCAGTCATCTTTCAATGACTAACTATGGCGATGTTTCCATATTTAAGAAAAAAAAAATCAATTCACTTGCAGACTAATTAGACAAATTATTGAGCTGGAGTGCCTCCACAGGTCGCTATCAGCAAAACCGTTTATCATATCTTACCTAAATATAGGACCCCTTCTATGTCACTCTTAGGCCATACCTTCTACCTAGCTAGCATGGAGTCCCTATGCACTAAGGCAAACATCATTTTTATAGTATACTTCAACTACCCCTCCATTAATTGGGATATTTACATATCATCAAATATGTATGCACAGAAATTTCTGGAGTTCATCAATATAAACTATATTTAATCTTCACCCCAGCGAGAGGCAATAAAATCCTGGACTTGTTCTTCACTAATATGGAACAGATTTGCTTCTCACCAAATATCACTTCTTCCCTAGTCAAATTGGACCAAAAAATCAGTCACATTCACCATAAGATAGAAATCAGAAGAATCTTCCAATACCTTGGTATTCAGAGATTATGCTATGATTAATATAGTAAAACATCATGATGACCTGACTAAATTTAAAACCTCCTTCCAACCAGATGACCCTACTACTTTTAAGGGAATCTTTTACTTCAAAACTCTGTCATCCTATGAAATAAATACAATATCCAGTTATAAGCCAGCACTATAATGAAAGCAAAAAAAAAATAATTGTGTGCAAAAATACATTTTAATGCTCAAGATGCTGAAAACACTATTGCTAAACTTAACAGGAAACAACCAACTCTGATCAAATCAAGCAAAGTCAGATATGAGGTAAAAAATAGCCACCCAGGCAAAGGAAAACCAAAAAGCCTTCTTCAGCTTTGTTAGAAACTCTTTGCACTGCAAAGAGCTAATAGTAAATGATATCACATACTCACACTCAGAAAGCACTGCCAATCTAATAATGGACAAGTTTAGCTCTAACCTCATCACCTCCATATTCCCAGATCACATAGTCACATCTATATCTCCCCCACAAATCTCCTAAAAACAAATCATCAAACTTCTAAACAAGGCCAACAACATTACTATCCAAGGCCAACAAAACTACTTCTATTGGACCTGATAACATACTGGGTTGCTGATTAGTCAGTCTGAAAAAAGGACTTCTTAGACCTCCAGTAGAAGCTATTTAATATCAGCCTGCAAAAAAGTTTTAAGCCAGATGAATAAAGGAGAGCATCGGTTATCGCCTTGCTCAAAGATGATGTATCAACAGACCCAGCAATTAGAGACCCATAAGCCTAAACAGCCTCATCTGAAAATCTATGGAATAGATCATTATGAAAATAATTAATAAATATATAGGCAACCTATGAACTCTAAATGAAGACAGTTTGGAATCATTAATGGCAGATCCAGCCTACTTAACCTGGTTGACGTCTTTCAGAAAGTTACTGAAACAATGGATGGGGACAAAGCAGTACATATCATATATCTAGACCTCACAAAGGACACAATCCCTAATTTAGGCATTGTAGATAAACTCTTTAAGCTAAATACAAAACAAAAGCTTATTTTTGGATTTTTCTTCCAGCTAAATGAAAATCCTTATGTAACTCACTGGATAGTAAATTAATCACAAATGGGACCCAGAAAATTAGGATGGGTACCTCTACCCTCTCCAAAAAATGTGTCATTAGTATTGTACCCCAGGATACAGTTGTTGGACAACGCTTCTTTTACATTTTCTTCTCAGAGGTCAAAGCCAATTTTAACAGTCCATGTCTGACCAAGTTTGTAGATGACCGTAAACTTGGTACCATCATACACTTCCTGGAGAACACCAACATCCTTCAAGAGGGTCTTTCCCAAACAAATAACTTGTGTCAAAACCATGGAATAAAACTAAATGATATGAAATGTATAACATGCACACAATGATCCCATAGAGATAATGAACCTGCTAGAAAATAGGTTTGGCAGAAATTTCACTCCCTTTCACTCCCTTATCCACTCCTAACTTACAACAAACCCTCCCCTAACCCCCCCCCCCCACCTTACATATCTGAAGAGCAGGTCCTCATAGTACTGTCCAAAGCAAAGAACATGGCATCTATGGGACCAGATGACATCCCTGGCTGTCTTCTAAACAGGCTAAAACATGAACTAGCATCACCACTAAGCACCCGTTTCAATCATAGCATAACCAAAGGTTTTGTTCCTGCAGAATGGAGAACAGCTAATGTTCCTGCAGAATGGAGAACAGCTGAAGTTATTCCCATCCACAAAGATGGCCTAGTAACAGACTTGGGGAATTACACCCTCATAAGCCTGACCAGCCTCATCTATAAGGCCATGGAACGTATCATTATGGACCTCATAAATAAAGACATAAGTGATCTCCAAACCCTGGATCCTACCCAATTTAGCTTCATGAAGGGTAGATCCTGCCTGTTAAGTTAGGTGGATTTCTTTGAAAGTGTGACCAAGGCCACTGATAATGGCAAATCTGTGCACACAGCACACCTTAACTTCTCAAATGCTTTCAACACAATCCCACATTCAGGCATTACCGATAAACTTAGTAAACTGAATGTAAACCCCTTTGTTGTAAGATGGTTTGCTAACTGGCTCATAAACCAGACACACACTTTCAAAGTGGGTGACTCCACATCAACCAGCAGACCTGTTACCAGCAGGGTGCCACAGGGGTCAGTATTGGGCCACCTATTGTTTGGTATATACTTCTCAGAAGTTCAGGTCAAAACTAAAGGGTTGTGGCTGACCAAGTTTGCAGATGACTGCATGCAATCATTGAATCCCAAAATGATGTTAGTATACTTAAGGATGGTCTCATACAGACCAGCGACTGGTATATTAGTCATGGTCTCAAACTGAATGCAGAGAAATGGATCATCATTCCCTTCAGCACAAACAATGTCCCTTCATGCTATCAAATCAATAACAATACCCTAAGTACGCATGAAGTGGTAAGGGACCTAAGATCACAGGCTAAGTGCAACATTAACTCTGACCACAGCATGTCTACCATTGTAAGGAAAGCTTTCCTCATAACTCACTTGATTAATAAAGGCATCATCTCGAGAGCAAAAGAAGTTATAACCCCCCCCCCCCAATAATGGGCATTTATCTGGCCCATAATTGAATATAATGCCTCATTCGCTATGTACCATACTAAGCACCTTCAGCAATTAGAGTGACCTCAGAGGTGTCTAACAAAGAAGATCAAAGGCCTCCAGCATGTGTCTTATATGGACCAACTAAAATCCCTGTCACTATACTCCGTATCGTATAGACTTTCTAGGGGGGAGACTTATGCCTGGCCTACAGAGCTACCCATGACCCAAACCTAATGAACTTACTGCATAACCATAAATCAAATGGGTCCAGGGCTACCCT
>NC_056743.1:1671858404-1671900904 GCF_019279795.1 Protopterus annectens | reverse complement strand
GAGATTTCACTGTCATACAAAATCTTTTAACCTTAGTATTTTTTGCAGTTCTGGGGATAAAAAGCATGATTCTAGCCTATCCCGTTTTACCACATCAGGGATCCCCCCATACAGTGTATTATGTCAGTGTTATTTCAAAAATGGCACTGCTTTTGGATGGCCTCTGTAAATCCTGAGAGATACCTGTATATTATCCCATGTTATGCATTCCTGGTTTTCTTTCATAAGAGAAACACTATAGACTTAATGGGAAATTAACTGCACTTTTTGCAAGGTGTTGGGAAATGATGAATAATTAACTTTCTTGAAAGAAATTTTATTTATTTATTTATTTGCTTGCTTTTCTTGTCTGGGAAAGTCCACAGGGCTGAACCTGATGACGCAGTATGTGAAAGTACTTGTGGTTTTATCTTGGTTTTATTAAATGTGGATTTTATTCTGGAACCCGAAGCGTTACCTGAGTCCGTCATTTATTTCATATTTTAGATAATGCCCCCAGTCTCCACCACAAATCAATCACAAGGCGCATCCTTGCAAGAAAGATTTTTGCCTCACAGCTTTAGGGAATAGTAGTTATTTCTGATATTTAGCAACTGTCTGTTTTGGGATTGTATGTGTTCCCTCTGTCTGTATAGGTTTTGTGTGGATACCATGGTTCACATGTACCTTTCAAAACTCCTCTAGCCATAAAATAAACATATTGAATTCACACACACACACACACACACACACACACACACACACACACACACACACACACACACGCACGCACGCGCACACACACACACACACACACACACACACACACACACACACACACACACACACACACAATGTCCCATTGCTGATCTGTACCATAGCTCTCAACTGTCCAGATTTTCACAGAATGTCCATATATCTGACTCATATTTTTGGTCCGTTTCTCATAAAATTGCAGTTTTCTGGCAAATCACTGGCAGATGATTGAGGACTGAAGTCAGAAATTTGATTTTAAGACTTCATATCCTTCAGAAAATCCATGCTAATGCAAAACCTGTTATTCTAGAAACTTTCTAAATTTCTATGGGTAACATTTAAAAAGCATCCTTATTTTTGGGCATTTGCCCACCATCATTTGTGGCTTTGTCCAGGTATCTTGCTCTAAGAGGTTGAGAGGTATTACCTGCACCATTGTCAACTCCTGGCACATATATTGAAATGCACTGATTTCCCGGTCTCATAAACAGATTTTTATGAGGGTTCTACAGAGGAGGCAGGTGTGATTCTCTCCTTTTTCTCACATTTCAGTGCTTTGATTCACCCATATCAGCACTTCAGTGAAACAGTAATTGGGAAGTGATGATCAATGTATCAGAAGTTGATGATTATAATAATCAATGAACCCAGTCTAAACAAGAAGCTAAATAAAATTCTTAAATTAAAGGCATCCTTTGAAAGCAAAGTTATAAGAAATCTGATAATCATGCACACTAATGGAAAATATGACGTTATACCTAACTGCTGTAAAAACTACTCCCAAAAAAATTCTACACTAAAGGCAATATGGTAGGCTTGTTTGTAGTGTCTTGCAATGAAATAGATTTGTAGGTTTTCCTGACATCTGTCACCCATAATTTGCACTACTGACATATCTTCATATATCTCCAGGAATTTAGAATTTGGAGGGAATGTGTGGTTGTAATAACTTGAAGTTATGAGTAAAACTAGGTTAAGTATCATTGTGATGATTTTATTAAACCTGATCACACATCTGTATCCTGTCAATGTATCAAGTGTTAGTTGCTTGGCCCTGAAACATGTAAAATATAGAGGGTATCTGGGTCCTTAAATGCAGATGAATTAGAAAGTGTTTTACATGTGGAAAACATTAACGGGTTTGAAGAACATATTCTAATGGATTCAGTGTGCTTACAATAGTTCAATGTTGCTTTTCTACAGCACCAAAAAAGAATGCTTCACCATGGCATCCCTTTGGTAGGAATGAACATTTGGTATTATGTACTATGAAAGTTCACGTCAGATATTACTTCTCTGGTTTTGAGGAAACCCCTTGGTTTACCATAGTGAAAAAGGTAGCATGGTGTGTTTTATGGCATGCTTTTCATGTACAGTTTGTGATAAAAAGCACAGCTGGCAGATTGGAACTACAAAAATATTAGCATTAGACCAAGTTAAGATGAAACACTTTTAAGGTTCAATTAGAAAAAGTAAACTGGTATCATTTTTTTTTTTTTTTTTTGTGGTTAAGGCAATCCCTAACTTTAAAGTGCCATAGCTCTTTCTGATATATGGTGCTACCCTCATCTACTATATTTGAACTGCTTTTTGTAAGTTCAATTGTTCTGGGGTATTTGCCTTCATTTTACAGTTATTGTACTGCAATGTATTTTGCATAGGTGGTATGCAATGCAGATAACTCCACCTTTGGCACCATATAGGTAATGAGCTGTTTATTCATACTGTGCAGGCAGGTTATTACATTGGGTCTATATTAAATCAGCGAATGCTTAAAATAGCGAATGCTGATTTATCGATCCTTAAATAGCAAAAGCTGACAATCTCGATGACACGGAACAGCGATTTTTTCCCAGGGGAAAAATAATCACTGGGCCATTTTTGGGACTTTGCCATTTCCTCCACTGCAGTGCAATCTTTGAGTTGGTATATTTAAGTAGGGGGTGTATGAGGGGGTGAAGCCCCCCACGTTATTTTGTGTTTTAAACTTTTTTTTTTTTGTGGAACAGAGATTTTTTTCCCCTTGGAAAAAAAATTGCTGTTCCTTGTCTTCAAGATTGTCAGCTTTCATTTTTAAAGGGTTGATAAATCAGCATTCGCTATTTTAAGTGTTTGCTGATTTAACATAGACCTGTTACATATGCTGTTTTAATAAGACCTGCAAAAAGGACAGGGATGTTCATAGGTTCATATGTTGTTTCTAGGCTAACAATTAATAAAGCCCTTATAAGTCTAGTCATGTACCCTAAACCGTTTGGGTCCTGAGGGTCACAAGAATCCATATGGGGCTGGAATGTTAGTAGGGAGGTAACTAATGTTTTGTTGGGGGGGGGGAGATTAGTTAGGATAATACTTTTTTTATTGACAGCCTCTGTTTATAAGAAACATGAGGGCCAGACCAGGGGTAAATTTTAAGTTTTTCATCAAATTGTCAAGATTTTGTTTGAAGAGGGTCAAGGATGAACTCTGTTTTACATGGATGGGGAGCCTGTTCCTTAGTGTAGGCACCCCTTGGGACACCTGTCTGTTTCTCCAGCAGGTTCTGTTTATGTCACAAGCAAAGTTTAGATCCCTGGATCAAGTGTTTTTGGTGGTATTTTTTTTTTACATGTGCGATAGATCCCTCAAGGCTGGGTCTGAGGAAGCCATGTAAGCCAAACAAAGAGCCCCTCTAAGCAAGCTGTAAGAAATTGAATAGGCAGACAGAACCTTTAGGTGATCACTGTAGACAGGGTATACTTGTCCTGAATTCTCCTGGCGAAAAATCTTTGTGAGCATCCCAACTGTTGCAAGTATCTGGTTAGATACATACCAAAGGGAGGGGTATTTTATTCAATGGTAGTTCTGATAAGGGCTGGGTATAGTGGTACTATAACTTCCTTCAACATGGATTACCCTTCCCTATAAGTTGGGAGACAGAGAATGATTTTCTTTCTATTTTAGTTACATGTTGGTCAAAGCCAGATTGCTGTCCACATATGTTCCAGACTTTACTGCTTGGTTGACTTTTAGGTGGTGTCTTATCAATGGAATAATTGACTTGGGATGTCAGTTTGCCAAAGGTCATTCTAAGGCATGTTTTTGGCATTAAGATTTAGGCCATGACTTTGACACCATTTCTTTGTCTGTGTTAAACCCTCTTACAAGATGTTGGTGTCCTGGGGGAATCTATAATATCACCCAATTTACAGTCATCTGTGTACTTGGTGAACCAGACACCTTGAATATTAGCCTTGACTTCTGAGACATACATGTGAAACAGGTGTGAGACTGCTATGGAGCTCTAGGGTACTCCACTGGTGACCGGTCTCTTGATGGAGGTAGTCTCACCAATACTGCCTTCTTGGGGCCTGTCTCTGAGCTAGCTGGCAATTCAGTAAGTTATGGATGGATTTATGCCTAGCTCGCAGGGACCATAATATGCCTAGCCATATACTCCTTTAAGCAGACAGGCTTAAAAGTTGTTGTCACCCTTTATAAGCACTTAATGTTGCTCACCTCCCAAATCAAGAAGGGCCAGTGGCTAGAAAGAATTCCTTGTTGAGCCATCAAATGCCAGAAACTGAACTGTATGCAATTGAAATTACAAGTATAGTACAGCAAAGGGCTTTGGCACTGGACATGTGCTTAGAATATCTATGAACAGAAGGACCTCTGGAATATAGGAAGGACAAAAAAGATGGTAAGGGGGAAATTACTGATTTGAAGTCAGTAAATTTTCCTCACCTTGCACATGAGACCTGATTTAGATTCTGGTATCCAAGCCTTGCATTTGAGTGGATTTCTGCTTGTTTGAACCAAGCTGAACTGAAGTGGGCTACCAGCCACAACTCTGAGCCGAGATACCAGACAACTAGAGGCTTCTGAACTTCCCCCCAAAAAATGTAAGTTGCCTGTTTTTTTTTTTTTTTTGCTTAATTATGCCATTTACTGCACTATTTATTGTGCTGTGCATATTTAATACTGTATTTTAATACTGTAAATTAAACTGCATTGTTTGTACTGCACTTGTCTGCCTTACTGTGCCTGTTAAATCGTATTTTGTTACTGGTTACACTGTTGCAAAGCTTGTTTGTTATTTTCACTGTTTGCAAAGCATCTCTTCTATTTGTTCTGTTTTCCCTCCAAGCAGTGTTTTAAATAACTGATTTGTCTGCTGTTTAAAACATTCTTTAGTGTCTCCTTGCTGTTTTTTTCCACTGTTTAAAGCATTTTTAGTCTCACTGCTGTTTAAAACTTTTTTTTAGTATTTCCCGCCTAAATTAGTGTAGCTTGTAGCTGTAGCATAGTCCAGATACAGGTTTGCTACATCTGTATCTGTTTGTAGTGGCTGTTGCATTCTAAGCACATTTTCCAATCCATCTTGGATTGGAAGGGGCCCTCCTGCACCCTTATGAGAGAGGTATGCTGATTGGAACCTGTTTGGTGAATAGTGATTAGTCTAGGGCTTGGAGTAATACCCTTCATTGGTCCTTTTAAGTTTTTCTTTTTTTAATTGTTTTAATTTTTTAGCTTCTGGTATTTAAGCCTTGTATTTTAGTGGGTTTCTGTTTGTTTGTACTGAGCTGAACTGAGGTGGGCTACCAGCTACAACTCTGAACTGAGATACAAGATAACTAGAGGTTTCTGAGCTTCCCAAAAACCATAAGTTGCCTGTTCTTTTTTTTCTTTTTGCCTGAATATACTATTTACTGCACTTTTTATTGTGTTCTGCTTATTTACTACTATATTGTAATACTGTAAACAAAACGGCATTGGTTGTACTTTATTTCCCTGCCTTATTGTGCCTGTTAAATCATATTTTGTTTCTGTTTTCACAGTTGCAAAGCTTTTTGCTACTTTCACTGTTTACAAAGTAATTGTTGCTATTTTTTTCTGTTTGGAAAGCATCTATTCATTTCTTCTGTTTTCCCACCAAGCAGTGTTTTAAATAATTGATTTGTTTGCTGTTTAAAACATTCTTCGGTATCTCCTTGCAGTTGTTCTGCAGTTTAAAACCTTTTTTGTGTCTTGCTGCTGTTTTTCTGGTGTTTAAAACAATTTTAGTGTTTCCCACCTAAATTAGTATAACTAGTAGCTGTAGCATAGGCCAGATACAGGTTTGTCGCATCTGGGTCTGTTTGTAGGGGCTGTTGTATTCTTAGTACATTTACCCAGCCAAGCCATCTTTGATTAGAAGGGGTTCTTCTGCACGCTTGTAAGAGAAGTGTGCTGAATGGAACCTGTATGGTGAAGGGTGATTAGTCTAGGCCTTGGAGTAAGCACCCTCATCATTGTTCTTTTGAGTTTTATAAAAGTTTTTTTAAGTTTTTAGTTTCTGGTATTTGCCTGAGGAGTGGATAAAAAGTGTTTTGGTACCTATTTTTAAGAATAAGGGTGATGTGCAGAGCTGTAGTAACTACAGAGGGATACAACTGATCAGTCACAGCTTGAAGTTATGGGAAAGAGTAGTGGAAGGTAGGTTAAGAAGGGAGGTGATGATTAATGATCAGCAGTATGGTTTCATGCCAGGAAAGAGCACTACAGATGCAATGTTTGCTCTGAAAGTGTTGATGGAGAAATATAGAGAAGGTCAGAAGAAGTTGCATCGTGTCTTTGTGGACTTGGAGAAAGCATATGATAGGGTGCCTAGAAAGGAGTTGTGCTATTGTATGAGGAAGTCAGGAGTGGCAGAGAAGCATGTAAGAGTGGTACAGGATATGTACAAAGGTAGTGTGACAGTGGTGAAGTCTGCAGTGGGAGTGACAGATGAGTTTAAGGTGGAGGTGGGATTATAGCAAGGATCAGCTCTGAGCCCTTTCTTATTTGCAATGGTGATGGACAGGTTGACAGATGAGATCAGACAGGAGGCCCCATGGACTATGATGTTTGCAGATGACATTGTGATCTGTAGTGAGAGAAGGGACAAGGTTGAGGAGACCCTGGAGAGGTAGAGATATGCTCTAGAAAGGAGAGGAATGAAGGTCAGCAGGACTAAGACAGAATATGTGTGTGTGAATGAGAGGGAGTATAGAGGAATGGTGAGGATGCAGGGAGTAGAATTGGTGAAGGTGGATGAGTTTATGTACTTGGTATCAACAGTTCAGAGTAATGGTAATTGTGGAACAGAGGTGAAGAAGAGAGTACAGGCAGGGTGGAATGGGTGGAGAAGAGTATCAGGAGTAATTTGTGACAGATGGGTACCAGTAAGAGTGAATGGGAAGGTCTACAAGAGGGTAGTGAGACCAGCTATTTTGTATGGGTTGGAGATGGTGGCATTGACAAAAAGGCAGGAGTCAGAGCTGGAAGTGGCAGAGTTAAAGATGTTAAGATTTGCACTGGGTGTGACAAGGATGGACAAGATTAGGAATCAGTATATTAGAGGGTCAGCTCAGGTTGGACAATTTGGAGACAAAGTCAAAGAGGTGAGATTGCATTAGTTTGGACATGTGCTGAGGAGGGATGCTGGCTATACTGGGAAAAGGATGCTAAGGATGGAGCTGCCAAGTAAGAGGAAAAGAGGAAGGCTTAAGATAAGGTTTATGGATGTGGTGAGAGAGGTCATGCAGGTGGTTGGTGTGACAGAGCAATATGCAGAGGACAGGAAGAAATAGAAACAGATGATCCACTGTGGTGACCCCTAATGGGAGCAGCCAAAAGAGAAGAAGAGTTTCTGGTATTTAAGCCCTGCATTTGAACTAATTTCTGCTTGCTTGCACATTGCACAGCATCTCACACTGTGCAATTTTATGCCTTACAGATCAATTTGGCAATTTTTCCCTTAGATATAGACGTAGTACATTAGTGTAGTCATCATCTTTAGTACATCTCCAGTCTAAGAAGTATTGCTAGTAAGCTGTGACCTATTTAAATCACCAGCCAAAAACCCTATCAGAAATACCCCATCTACAGAGCACCTCCTAAATCAGTTCTGAAAGCACCCCCGTTGTGATAACAGTTCTTCAAACTGAGCATTATGGGCAGTTGGACTACCCCTGTTTCTCCTGCCAGCCTTGCTGGCTTGGATCTTCTGAGGCAGTGTAGCAACTGTATCATGTACACTGACAACCCTCTACTAATAACTCACTCTAGTACAGTGGGCAAGAGATGTATCAACACCAAGAACCTTGAATCCCTGCTCTCTAGCACTCAGAACAGTAACACTGAAGAGGTTGTCAACTCACCCACCACTACTCATACACATAGTACCAGTACTCTGATTTGTATCACTTCATTGAATCCTCAAGCCATTCAATCCCTATTCATTGAACTTAAAACACCAAAGATCATTTCAGCGAACACTTAGACCATCAAAAAGTTTTCCTAGGGAGGAAAAACTCATGGCCACCAGAGCAATGATAAGACAAACTGCATAATTTTAAACTCACACTCCCCAATTATATATACCAACTCCAAGATCACACTAGACTGGGGAAAAGGGCAAATTTGTAACAGCAGGCAACTAACTCCCTTCCCTGGGAAAGCTTTTTAATGATGTAAGTGTTCACTGAAATGATATACGATGTTTTAAGTTCGATGAATAGGGATTCAGTGAATTGATGTTTCAACTACTCACACACATAGTATGCATCCAACACATAAATCAACATATGTGGAGGTTCTCTCAATAAACTTATAGAAACACCAGGCACCTCCAAAACAAAAGACTGCTACAGCTAACACAGTTCCAGTGTCTCACCTACCAAGACCTTAAAGCATGACGTTCAAAAAAAAATTTCTTGTCATTGGAGACTCCATAGTGAGACACACAGATGTCCCACTCACCAGGTTAGATAAGGAAAAAGTCATGGTCAGCTGCCTGTCCAGTGCCAGGATTCATCAGATCATGCATGCACTCAGGTCTCTCAGCAGCAACTACCATTATGACTCTGTCATAGCTCATGTTGGAGTGAACGACCTGAGGCATACCTCACTGGACTATATGAAGAGAGACATGATTGAGCTCTCCAAGTATGCATCCCACACAGGTATGTTCCTAGCCTTGAGCAGCATATTAACCTCACCTAGAATAATGCCACAGTATAAACAAAAAAAAATATCAATTTCAATAATTGGGTTAGTTTTTAGTGTCATTCAGAGGGGCTCCAGTTTCTTTCAGCCTGTGATGACATGCTCGACAAAGCTTACTGGTTTGCCGGAGACTGTTTGCACCTGGCACCACTAGGCTTTTGGCTGCTGGCAAAGGATCTTACCTCCCCAATAGTGCCTTTTTAGGTAAGGTCTCAAAAACAAATTTGTCAACATGAAAAATTGCCAGCCATAACAAATAAGGGTTACGCTGCTAAAAATTAGGAGATTACCAAAAAATGGACACCCTGGAAGTACTTCTTTCACTGGAAGATGTAGATGTCTGTGCAGTCACAGAAATCTGGTTTAAGGTCTCAGAGAGTACCCTGGCCTTGCAAGGATGCAATGCCTTCCACACCTTCAGACTGCAAAACGAATGTGTGAGAACCAGAGGAGGCAGTATTTCTATCTACATTAGAGATAAATTCACCACTAGACTAGTTAGACTAAACAGCTCTGTAGCTCATAGTATAAAATGCATGCTGTGTCTTTAAGAAGCATGCAGGGCTATACATGCACATACATATAGTCCAGATGTGCAAGTAGATAGTGCCATTTTGAAGGAGCAGTTAGGGAGTGAGCATGGAAGATCTTAGTCATTAGTTATGTAAATTAGAGTCAACAGTAGTAATGTTTTTGTATGAAATAAAGCTGCTTGAACAAACCCCATGAAGACTTTTTTATTCATGTCCTAGACACAAAAGCGACATGGTGTCAGAACCAGGACTGACGAGAGAAAAATATTTAGAGCCATGATATGCAAAGACAACAGTGAAGGTAAAACTGAGAGAAAAGTGCACAAACATAGCCAGAACAAAGCAAAGGTAATGAGAAATAACACCAACTGTTTACTTGATATGAAAGAGAATAAAAGGGCATTAAAAGGGCACAAACTGCATTATCAGGCAAGCAGAAAGTATGAAAAGTTTCTTAACTGAAGAAAATGTTTAAGATAAAAGTATTTGAGAGATCGACTAACTGTAAGGCAAAACCAGCATGTTTAAAGCAAAAACAAGCAGGTTTAAACCAGAACGAGTGTGTTCACGGCAAAGTTGGGTATTTTTAGAGCACAAGCAAAGTATATTGGGTGCAAAAGTGCTTAAATGAGTAAAAAACTAATATAATAAAGAAAAAATAAAGCAAGGTGACTATATGTGTTTTGGAAAAATGCTATATTTGGGCATAACTATGACTTTGCATGGCTTAGTGGTAAATCACTTTGTCTATGGTGTGCAGGGTCCTGGGACTGAGTCTTACCCAGAGACTCCCCATACTCTGGAATAGACTGCCCATACATGTCAAGCAGAGCGCCTTATTGGCCCTCTTCAACAGGAACCCTGATGATTGGATGGGAGATAGGAAATTCACCCCGGGGATCATGTCAGTCACTCTGCTAGACAGGGGCCCAGAGAAGTAAATATTGTGGGAAGAAATTTCAAGGGAATTGTTATGGCTAGGCTTGCGTAGGCCTTAGGGCCAATAGCCTAGTACCAACCTATGAACCTATGTATTGTTTCAAGGGCATAACTAGAGTTATTTAAAGTATCTCAAAGTATGTAAAAGTGCTTACAGTGTGTGCTTATTACTGTGCATTTATTTCAAAGAGTTAATTGTGTACAAAGTGCAACTACTTTGTGTAATACAGTCAAAGCACAACCATTTTGAAAAGTTTCTTGTGCTGGATGTGTCTATTCCCAAAGTGCTGCCATTACAGAGTGCTTCTTGTACTGTAAAGAGTTGCCTAGTCAGGTATCACAATTTTGAGGACATTTCAGTGTGCTGTATGCAGTTATTTACAAAGTGCAAGTACTTCAAAGAGTTACTGAGTTTAATGCAACAGACAATTCATTTATTTGCATTGTGCAGTTACTTGGCATGTTTCTTACACTGATAAAGATGTTTTCTTGCAAAAGACAACATTACAAGAGTATTACAGTGCTTGTGAGTTATTCAGTCACATCATAAAGTTCTTGAATGTTTCTTAAAATGATGATAAATTACTTTAGTAAGCGATGGTAAATGATTGTAACATTTCTGCCTTTACCGATAATATTACAAAAGTACCAAAACACCTGACAATTTTATTCTGTGAAGTCCAGTTATTTGAAAGTACTACAAGTTTGTTTATTTGCATAATTCCAAAAAGCCCAACAAAGGGACAAGTTCATAATACAAAGGCAGTGGACAATTACTGGCATTAATTCTGGTATATGTGCATGTGTGTATGTATATGCTTATTTGCAAAACCCTTCACTGGTATGTGTTAACATGGCAGACAGATTTTGAAAACCCTTACCACTTGTATTTGATCAGAATATTGCAGAGAACTGGAGAATATTTGAGCAAGAGTATGGTATTTTTATACAGGCAGCTAATGTAGTTAGAGATGCATGCACCAGGATATTCATTTTGCTAAACCTAGCTGGGTCAGAGGCCATAGAAAGAGAGCATTCATTTGTTATGCACCAGCAGTATATGAAGGAAAAGGTGCAGACAACCATATTGCTGTACAAGCTGAATCAACGGAAGACCCCAAGTGTTTGAAGTGCAAGTTCAGAGAAATGAGTAACCCCGAGACGAATATTACATTAGAGAGACATTTGTTTTACACAAGAGATCAGAAACCAGGGGAAACATTTGCAGCTTATGTAATTGACTTGAGAAACAGAGCTAAGACGTGTCGGTCTGGTGATTTAAAAGATGAGCTGATAAAGGACAGGCTTGCATGTGGTATTAACAGTGCTTCTGTAGGAAAGATTTTACTTTTTTAACAGTGATTTAACTTTGAGCAAGGTCATAGAGATTTGTCAAATCCATGAGGTGACAGAAAAATACACATGTATGCTTACGAGTGATGAGCATGGTTTCAGTTGGTTCCAGATTACATGTAGAGAGTATGCAACACGTGGCAAAAAAAAAAAGCAGGCCGAAGCACATGGCAGCTACAGGGTTTCCAAAGAAGGCAAGCAGCTTTCCAGAAAGTTCTAAGAAAGATGCATGCTCCAACACCAGCTCAGTGCTGTATAAACATGAATCAGCAAAACCCAAATCTAGCTTTATTGTTAATTGTTGCAATTGTGGTGCGAATCATGAGTCAAAAAGAGAGAAGTGCTTAGCATATGGTCAGCAATGTCACAAGTGTAAAAAATGGAACCATTTCTAAAAGTTTTGCAAATTAAGTAAGCCTCACACAGTTGTAAAGAAAGTTGCACAAAGAAGCAAGTTAATCAAGTAGAGCTGAAGCAGTCAGCTTTTTATATCAGTGCTTGGTGAAAGAGCTGATGCAGTGAACTTACTATCAAAAAGTGAAGCATTTTGTACTGTCTGGATTAATGGAAAATTCACAGAGCTCAAAGTAGACACCGGTTCAAAGAGTAATGTTATATTAGCAGACACCTTTGGTAGAGTGAGAAATAATGAACAACTCAATGTAACCAGTAGTGCGAGACTTGTTGCTTATGTAAGTGAAGAAATTCATACACTTATATTGATGCTAAGGGAAGAAATTTATACACTGATATTGATGCTTGCATGTTATTTGGCCAAGAACTATTACAACTTGTTATTCTATGTAGTCTGAAGACCAGTGCAATCTTTATTGGGTCTTGAAGACCGTTTGAGAATTAATCTGCTTTCTTTTGCTAATGAAGTTCATCACATAAGTGCATTTCTGAGTTCCAATTTTCCAGAAACTATTTTCACAGAGAATGCTGATGTTTTCAATGACTAGTTAGGCAAACTTCCAGTTGTGTATTCCATGAAGTTAGACCCAGAGGTTGCTCCAGTAATCAGACCAGCAAGAAGAGTTCCAATAGTGATGCAAGATAAAGTTAAGGCTCAGTTGGATAAAATGGTGCAGCAAGGTGTGATTTGCCCAGTCACGGAACCAACAGAATGGGTGCCGTCCATGGTTGCCGCTCACAAAAAAGGCTCAGACAAAATCAGAATATGCATTGACCCAAGTGATCTGAACAAAGCATTAGAAAGACCATATCATCCAATGTACATAGTCGAAGAGATTGCAGCTCTAATACCGAATGCCACTTTATTTTCTGTTTTCGATGCAAAGAGTTCACTTTGGCAAGTGATGCTGGATTGCAAATCCTCATTTCTAACTACTTTTGGTACTCCATTTGGCAGATACAGATTCCTAAGGATGTCATTTGAATAAATTCTGCAACTGAAGTCTTCCAGCATGAAAATGAGCAACTGTTTTCAGGTTATTCATGTGCCATAATAGTAGATGATCTATTGCTTGGAGGCAATGGTGCAGCAGAGCATGACAGAAACCTAAAGGAAGTTCTACACAGAGCACGTAAGTAAACTTGAAGCTCAATTCTCTGAAGTGCAAATTCAGACTTCCAGAAGTTATGTATGCAGGACATTTGTTTATGAGTACAAGCTTGAGACCAGACCTGACCAAACAAGCAGCTATTCCTGAAATGTCAGCATCAGATAACGTGCAAGCTCTACAGTGTTTTCTGGGCATGGCCAATTATTTAGGCAAATTTATACCAGGGTTCAGTGAGTGGACAGCATCTTTAAGAGAGCTCACATGCAAAAATATTGCTTGGTCATGGTTAGAACATCATCAGAATGCATTTGAAGACCTTAAGCAGAAAATTGCCACCACATCTATGTTACAATACTATGATGTGAACAAACCAGTTACTCTTTCTTGGGATGCTTCAAAATTTGGTCTAGGCATAGCCATACTTCAAGAGAGCAGACGAGTAGCCTACATACCTAGAACACTAACACAGACTGAGATGCAGTACCTCAAATTGAAAAGGAACTGTTGGCAATAGTATTTCCATGCTCCAATGTTCATGATTATATTTATGGTTGAGCTATTCAGATTGAAACTGATCATCAACCTCTAGTTACTATTCTAAAGAAGCTTATGCATTCCACTCCAGCAAGATTACAAAGAATGATGCTCAAATTGCAAAAGTATAATTTCAAATTGGTCTACACTACATGCAAATTTCTTTACCTGGCTGATATTTTATCTAGATCTCCCAGAATTATGACAGAACAGCTTAATGCACAAACTTTTGACTGATGTAATATCAGTGCATACTTTTTCCGCCACTAGACTTGATGAGTTAAGAGATCATACTCAGACTGATCCGATTTTGCAGAAGCTTAATCATTATATTAATGTCAAATGGCCATTAAAACAATCTAGTACACCACCTGAAGTGCAAATGTATTTTCCTTACAGAGATGAATTGTTGATGGAAGATGGCATTATTTTCAAAGATCCTAAAATTATTGTTCCTGCTTCCTTACAACAAGAATAGATCCAGATTTTCCATCATGGTCACCCAGGAACCACATCCACTAAGAGAAGAGCACGATAATTTGTATATTGGCCTTCATTACCAAAAGACATAGCTGGAGTTCTTTCTACTTGTTCGGTATGCAATAGTAATAGATTTCATTTGCAAAGAGAACCGCTTCAGCTAAGTCCAATTCCTGAACTACCTTGGTCTACTGTAGCAACTGATATCTTTGAGTGGAACAATCAACACTACTTAGTTTTGGTAGACTCTTATTCAACTTGGTTTGAGAATGATCTACTACCTGACCTAACCTCAACTGCTGTTATTACCAAGTTGAAAAATAATTTCTCAGTTCATGGTAGTCCACACAATCTTTTTTCTGACAAAGGTACTCAATTTTCTAGCCAGTTAGTTCAGAAATTTGCAAAAGAATGGGACTTTGTACATGTCAGTAGTAGTTCTGAATATCCTCAGTCCAATGGTCTAGCTGAAAGAGCAGTGCAGAGTACAAAGCGATTACTTGAAAGGTCAAAGCATGACAATATCGATGTATTCTTGAATTTGCTTAATCTCAGAAACATACCTCGTGATGATATTCTTGGTTCACCTGCTCAAACAATACTTTCCAGGCAAACTAAAACTACTACTAGCTATTTCTTAAAGTTTTTTGCAGCCTAAGTCAAAGTAGACTAAAACCATCAAGGCTCAATTGTTTAAGAAGCATAATATCCAGAAATCTAGTTACTAATAATCGAGCAGATTACTTTGGTCGTTGAGGGAAGGAGAGACAGTACGAATTTAAACAACAAAAGGATTTGATCAAATAGGACAGATTACAGGCATTTGTGCTGAGCTGAGATGTTATGTGGTAAATTCCAAAGGCATGGAGTATAGGACGAATCACAGACATCTTCTTCCTGTACCAGAATCATCATCATCATTGCAATCACAACACAATCTGTGATGCGAGCTCTAAATGGAAGAGTGAGTCAGACACTATTTCCAGACTAGAATGTGTTCAGAATTCTGACTCCATTCCAGAAAGTGATTCGAACATTCCACAGATAAATCACTTTACAGAAACTGTTCCAGTTGCTAAAATTAACACTTCATTTTATGTGACATGATATGGGCGAATATCTAAACCAAGTGTGAAATACGGAGCAACTTGGACTTGATTGTATATACCTATATGTTTGAATATTGTATAATGCATGAGTAAAAAGATACTTTTGATTTCTGCATGTCAAACAGTACATACTAGATCTGGTCCTCACCAACATGACAAACAGGTGCACCACTCTAACTGCCGGACACTCATTAGTTAAATATGACCAGAAATCAGTCACCTTCAAACTGGCACTAACAACAAAACTCACAGAGGGTGAAGTCAGACTAACAAATTTCACCAAAGCAGACTATACCCACCTAGGGGAAAGTATAAATGCACTCCAAGCCCCAGACCAAGCTGGAAGTGGTAACTATACCAATGTTTACACTAAAGCCCTGCACAGTCACTTGTATAAGTATATGAACTTGGCTGTTCCAGAGAGGACCAAAGCCAGAGCCCCAAGTAAAAAAGTCACCCTGGTGGACATCCAGCATCAAAAAACTTTACAATAAATGCAAAAGGTTGCTGTCTAAGTAAACTAAGGCTAGGCCCCAACAATGGACAAATACCCTCCTCAGCCTCAGCAGGGAAATAAGATAACATGTTAAATCCTCTAAGGGTAATATTGAGAAAAACCTAGCCATCACAGCCAAGGATAATCATAAGGCCTTTTGCAGTTACATACATAGCCTAAAAAGTAGGACCCAAGCATGTGCCAAACTAGTGACCAGCAATATCACACACAATGAACCCGCACAGGTAGCAAACCTGCTAGCGGACAGAATTTGAGAAAATTTCACTCCCTTATCCCCTCCAAACTTATCACAAACCTTGCCCCCAACCACTCCCCCTCCCCCACCTATCCGAACAGCAGGTCATTAAAGCCTTGTCTAAGGCAAGAATTGCAGCCTCTATGGGACCAGATGGCGTCCCAGGCTGTCTTCTAAACAAATTAAAATGTGAGCTAGCATCACCATTAAGTACACTATTCAATCGCAGCCTAACTACTGGCTTTCTTCCTGTGGAATGGAGAACAGCAACAGTTATTCCCCTCCACAAAGGTGGCTTAGCAACAGACCCAGGCAATTATAGACCCATAAGTCTGGCCAGCCTCATCTGTAAAGCCATGGAACGTATCATCATGGACCACATAAATAAAGAGATAGGTGACCTGTAAACCCTGTATATAACCCAGTTCAGATTTCAATGGCAGATCATGTCAGTTAAACCTGGTGGGTTTCTTCGTAAATGTAACTAGGGCCATTGACGAGGGCAAATCCGTGCACACAGCATACCTCAACTTAGCAAAGGCCTTTGACACATTCCCACACTCAGGCATTACCAATAAACATTCCCACACTCCAGCATTACCAATAAACTTAGCAAACTGAATGTAAATCCATTTGTTGTAAGATGAGTTGCCAAATGGCTCACACACCAGTCACACACTATCAAAGTGGGTGATTCCACATCAAACAGCAGACCTGTCACAAGTGGGGTGCCACAAGATCAGTGCTGCTTGATTAATACTACTCAGAAGTTCAGGCCAAAATTAAGAGGCTGTGGCTGACCAAATTTGCAGACAGCTGCAAACTGGGTGCGATTATTATAGGTTCATAGGTTCATAGGTAGGTACTAGGCTATTAGTTGTGGGGCCTATATAAGCCTAGCCAAAAAGGTTCCCTGGCTTTCACCACCCAAGAAAGTTATTTTCCTGTGCCCCTGTCTAGCAGAGCCACAGAAGTGACTCCTGGAGTGAATTTCCTATTTCCCATCAAATTGCCAAGATTTTTCTTAAAGAGTGCTAGTGACATGAATGGGTAGTCTGTTCCAGAGCATGGGAAGTCTCAGGGACAGAAATCTATACCTCCAGCATGTTCTGTTTATTGTAGTGGCAAGGTTTAGGTCTCTGGAGTATGTGGCTCAGAGGGATTGGGGTTTCTTTAAGTGTAGCATGTCCAACAGATCTTGGTTTGACATGGCTTTCAATGCTAGGCAGAGGTTGCCTCTGAGTAGGCGATAAGCAATGGAAAAGAGCTGCAGTGTTTTGAGATGGTCTGTGTATGGTATCTGTTTGAGGCTGGTAATCCTCATAGTGAGGTATTTCTGTGGCATTTCTTGTTGTTGTAGATGTCTTGCGAGATACATGCCAAACAGGGTATTGTACTCTATAATGGGTCTGATGAGGGATGAGTAGAAAGGAACAATGACCTTTTTTTTTTCTGGAGGTGAACCCCTTTGTGATGAGGTGTGCTATGTAGAAGGATTTTCTGACTACTGTGGTGATGTGATTATCAAAGCAGAGAGTACAGTCCGCCTGTGTCCCAAGGTCTCTTAACACACTTTCCATGTTAAGTAGGCTGCCGCCTATGTGGTAGTTCATGGGTACAGTGTTTTTCCCAAAGGGGACGACAATGCACTTCTTGGCATTGAGCTTGAGGCCATGACTTTGACACCAAGTATCAGTCTCAGTGAGGCCCCTTTGTAGAATGTCCACATCATTAGGCGATTCTATTATGGCACCTAGTTTGCAGTCATCTGCAAACTTCATTAGCCAATGACCTGCTGTATTAGCCTGGACTTCTGAGAAGAAGATTCCAGACAGGAGAGGACCCAAGACTGAGCCCTGTGATACGACACATGTCACTGGTCTGAAGTTGGATTTGGAGTCGGCTACTTTCAATTTGTGGGATCTGTCAGTGAGCCAGTTGGCCACCCATCTTGTGACATAGGGATTTATGCCCAGTCTAGTGAGTTTATCTATACTTCCAGAGTGGAAGATGGTGTCAAAAGCCTTGGCGAGGTCAATATAGGCTGTGTACATCGCCTTACCATCGTCCACTGCTCTGGTGACTGTTTCAAAGAAGTCAATCAGGTTTAGGAGACATGACCTACCTTTTACAAACCCAAACTGAGTGGGGTCCAGAGTTTGGAAGTTACCTATGTCCTTGTTTCTAAGTTCCAAGATTCAAGGACAGAATTCTGAGACACTTTCATGATATTCACAATAAGGATACAAAGAATGCTCTTGCAGAACATGTAATGCAGTTTCCTACGAATAATTTCAAGGTGGGGTGCCAGTTTGTTCTGTAGTTAATGCAGAATGCAGTCTGGGATGTTGTCAGGTCCCATGGATGCTGTGTTCTTGGCTTTGGAGTGTGCGGTCTTAACTTAAGCAGCCATGATTACAGGGGCTTTGCATTCTTCCGGTATAGTGATGGGCCCTTTGGGGAGTGACGGGGGGTGAAGTTTGCACTGAACCTGTCTGCCAGGATGTTGGCAATAGTTGGTTCTGCTTATTTAGTGCCATTGTGCTGTAGCTCAGAGCAGATCTGTGTGTCGCCATTGAGATTCTTGACATAGCTGTAGAATGTTTTGTGATTGTCTTTAGAATCAGTGGCGATTTAACTTTTGTAACTAGCTTTGGAGGATTTTATAAGGGATCTCAGCTTCTTACTGAGGCTGACCAGGGAGTCCCTGGAATTAAGGATTTTACTCTTTTTTGTGACAGCTTCTTCCTTCTGTTGTAGAGTTTGTTTATGGCAGGGGACCACCAGATTGGCTTCCTTTTTTTGGAGGATAGCATCTTGGTACTGTTGGGGGCGGCATGATCCATACACTCATGTATGTGCTTATACAGGGCATTTGTACAGGATTCAGCAGTCATACCTCTATTTTCCATTTGCATGAGTGTCGTAAAGCTTGCCACTTCTGTGTTAAGAAGCATGAAGTTGGCTATGGAGAAGTTTTTTATGGTGGTTTCCTTAATGGGGGTGGGGGTGGGATATTGATGTCTAGGGTGATTAGCTTGTGGTCGGATCTGACCAGTGAGGAGTTATCCTCTGGCATGAAACATTGGTTGCCCATATTGGTAATGACCAGGTCCAGGATACTGCTGCCCCTGGTGGGGGTATGGACAAGCTGATTCAGGGCACTGGAATTTATGAGTTCCAGAAAGCGTTGAGCAAATGAGTTAGTACATAAGTAGTTTTCCCAGCTGATGGTGGGGTAGTTGAAATTGCCCATTATTAGGGTATTGGGCTGTACCTTAATATTACCCGGTATATCAAAAAATGTAGAGTGGGCATCCTGGTTCATGGCAGGGTGATCTGTAACAAGCTACAACCTGGATTGCAGTCTTGCCCAGTGTTAGCTACTTGGATAATTTCAGATGCACTATGTAGAGCAACTAGCATGGAGGTGTGGATATCCTTAAAAATTCTATAAAAAGAATATTAAACATCTGTGGTGTCTTAAAGATGGTTTTCCACCCACTAATGTGAGAAAGAAAAATGGAACTTTTTGAAGTAATAATGTAAAAATATCGATAAAACTAATGTTTTATTCATTCTGTGAAAGGCACTGAATATTTTTTCTCATGTCATACAGACTGTAATACTCAACATTTAGTATATCTTGCTACTTGTCAGGATTGTAATGCATATTATGTGGAGAAAACAGATGAAAGATTCAAGGACAGAATTCTGAGACACTTTCGTGATATTCACAATAAGGATACAAACAATGCTCTTGCGGAACATGTAATGCAGTTTCCTACAAATAATTTCAAGTTTAAAGGTATCCAAAACACTTATCAAGATTTAAAACAAGGTGATGTCTCCAATCTCACTGAGAAAAATTAAACCAAATGGATCATTAACCTAACTGCAGATAAGCCACTCGGCTTAAATGCAATAGTGCTGTTGAGACCTATGCTGAAGGATAGGTGATTTGTAATTGGTCAAATGGAAGCTGTGTCCACTTGTGCTCAAGTTGATTGGATGATGTACTATTGGTTGCAATCAAAGGTGTTGTCTGTAACTTTATACATGATTGGTTCATTCATCCTTTTAATTTAAAAAGTTTCCCATTCCCCATACACAATCTGAAGAAGGAGAAATCTGAAAGCGCTTATCGTTTGTTTACTGATGGAACTTCACTATGTTTTATCATACTTTTTATTTCGAGTTTTATTGTTCATTAAAAGGAATTTTATCATCCATTTGTACGTTTCTGTGGCGGTGTCACAGGATTCTTGTTCGCTGTTTAAATTTCACTGGTACATCTTTGGCAGTTACAGGTACTCTGTTCTACTGTGTTTTGCTTTACCTTAAGTAACTGCACATGGCCACTGATGTATTGCATTCTATAAGTGAGAAAATAAGAATATGCTTGACTTTACCAGATCGAGCACATTATCAGTAAACAGTACAGAGAATGTCAATCCACTTTTATCTTTGAATTTGGACTCTGAGGAGAGTATGTTGGGAACTAACTTTCTGCTTAATGAGAATTTTGATAACATATTATATGAAGTGGAGGCCGCTGCTTATCGCCTCAAGAGGTTGCAGTGGCAATGATTCCACCTTGAAGCAAGTCTGCACTATAAAGTCATTCCAAGAGGCATGAGAATCAAATGCATGCCTAGCTACGGCAATAAGTTCCCTGAATAACTTGCTAAATGGCAAGCGTTAAACATTGAGACCAGTTTCAAATACATGCAATTGATAGTGGATTTTTTTAGACAGGAAGAAGAAGAGATAGCTAATCAAATAAAGCTGAAACAAACTCACTTGGAAAATATGGATCTATCGGAGTCCTGCAGTAATAGATTGGAAACGTTACAATTTAATTTGAATATTTATGACAACAAAGACAACAAAAAATACAAAAGTTAACAAGAGATATTTCAGACTTCAGACAAGGCAGAATTTTTGAATGGCCTAAAGAAGAGAGGCCTTACATCGCCAATCAACAGTTAAGGGATTCTTCTCGCAACAAGCCCTTAGCAGGAAATAATATACCAATGCCCCATATTAATATTGTTACTTCTAATGCCAATGTAGACAAAGATCCAGAAGGTCAGACATCTACCACCAATAATAATGAAATACATTTGATTAATGTGTCTGAGGATGGGGAAAGAGCTACAACATCCTCAATAGGTACTCAACATGCACCTATCATACATAATTTGCCAGTTTTTTTAAAACAAACTTGGCAACAACAATCCAGATCCAGCAGCCAAGAGAGAAAGAGAAAGAAGTTAATATGAGTCAATACTCTCAGCTAGTAGTGAATCTATCCAAAGCTAACCTCAGCAAAGAACAACCACAGTTATTAAACAGAGGGCTCATTTTCATACCTTCCCTTTCATCTGATTTGAGTGAATTTGTATTGGATATAAAATATTTTGGCAGGAATGTAACATTAAGGAACATCTTTGGCAATCAATCAAAACCTCCAGGAACAATTTTGAAAAAAACTAGTACATTTGTTCCCACTAATCATCTCACAGTGGATCTCTTTATAAAGCTCTGTGTGAATGAAGTATTGAAGATAAGACAAGGGAATGTAAAAATACCACGGTTTCATAACATCACTATGAAAGAGAAGGAAGCGCTATTGCAATTACAGACCAACCAGGAGATTGTGCTTAAACCTTCTGTCAAGGGGGGAGCCATAGTTGTATTAGATTCACAATGGAATCCATGTTAAGTGATGACAAAACCTATATGAGAATAAGTAAATTTGAAGTGGAACATAAAATTAAAAAAATATTTATATGATATGCTGATACAAGGACCTTTAAGTGAAGGGTTTTATAACTTTTTCGATGATTCCCCTCCAACTATACCCTCTATTGGTGGATTACCCAAGATCCACAAAGGCATTGTGAATCTCCCACTATGACCTATAGTAGCCAGTCATGGCTGCATCACAGAACCTTTATCTATTCATGTTGAGAAAAAATTAAGAACACTTTTAGTGAGTATTCCGATAGTTTTGAAGGACACTGGTACCTTCCTTAATCAGTTTGGTTCAGTAGTTGACCAGTTAACAGAACACACTGATATTACCTTTCTAACTATGAACATCTGCAGTCTCTTTACCTCTATTCCCAATGACTATGGAATAGAATTTTTTAGGGAATTAGGCAGATGAACAGCACGCAATTTGGATTTGGACTTGATTTGTGCTCTACTTGAAATAATATTAGAAAATAACATATTCTTTTATGGCAAACATTACTATTGATAATGCTGGGGAGTTGCAATGGGCACACCATGTGCCAATAGTTACTCTAATCTTGTTTTGTCTGAATGGGAGAACAAGTTTGTCCTGAATGTTACAAATCCCTGGTTTTCCAATGTGTTATACTATGGTTGTTTTGTTGACGATGTCTTTCTTTTTGTGGAGAGGTGACACCGGACAGGATTTTGTGACTTATCTCAATGGAACTGCCACTTTTTTATTTTTACACATCAAAGTTCAATGAAGAGTATAGATTTTCTTGATGTAAAAGTATTTTTTGATTCTGAAGGAAAAATTGGAACTACCATACACAGAAAAGAAACATGGAAATATCACTATTTATATAAAGGCAGTTTACATCCCAAACACATTTCTAAAAATATCATGGAAAATGAGTTAACTAGAATTTCTCGTCTCTGTACTGAAGATTTTGATTATGACAAAGAACATAGATGTTTACAGTCCAATCTATTGGATAGAGGCTATTCTGCTAAGGATGTTGCTGTAAATGCAAACAGACTAACTGAATTAAGAACAGAACAAAGGTTTTCCATATTTCCATAAGAGACATAACAACAGCAATAAGTTAACTACAAACACAAAGCCAGATGATCAAACAGTCAATTTGACTTTAACCTTTGTGAATGACAACAATTATGTCTGTGATATTATAAAGAAATACTGGCCGATTTTAACACAAGATTCCAAACTTCGTAATATAGTAGGATACATGCCCAAGTTTACCTTTAAAAATAAAAACAATATTAAACGTCTATTGTGTCTTAAGGATGGTTTTCCACCCACTAATGTGAGAAAGAAAAAGGGAACTTTTCGATGTAATAAATGCTCAGCATGTAAAAATATCGATAAAACTAATTGTTTTATTCATCCTGTGAAAGGCACTGAATATTTTTTCTCATGTCATATAGACTGTAATACTCAACATTTAGTCTATCTTGCTACTTATCAGGATTGTAATGCATATTATGTGGGGAAAACCGATCAAAGATTCAAGGACAGAATTCTGAGACACCTTTGTGATATTCGCAATAAGGATACAAAGAATGTCCTTGCAGAACATTTAATGCAGTTTCCTATGCATACTTTCAAGTTTAAAGGTATCCAAAACACTTATCAAGATTTAAAACAAGGTGATGTCTCCAATCTCACTGAGAAAAATGAAACCAAATGGATCATTAACATAACTGCAGATAAGCCACCTGGCTTAAACGCAATAGTGCCATTGAGACCTATGCTGAAGGATAGGAGATTTGTAATTGGTTACATGGAAGCTGTGTCCACTTGTGCCCAAGTAGATTGGATCATGTACTATTGGCTGCAATCAAAGGTGCTGTCTGTAACTTTATACATGATTGGTTATTTCATCCTTTTAATTTAAAATGTTTCCCATTCCCCATACACGATCTGATGAAGGAGAAATCTGAAAGCGCTTATAATTTGTTTACTGAAGGGAACTTTACTACATTTTATCACACCTTTTATTTTGAGTTTTATTGTTCATTAAAAGGAATTTTATCGTCCATTTGTATGTTTCCATGGTGGTGTCACAGGATTCTTGTTTGATCCTTAATGAATATGAACACGCCTCCTCCTTTAGTGTTTCGGTCCAGGTTAGGTGGCCAAAAGGTATGGTATGTGTTATAGCCTGGTAATGGAGGGGTCTCTTTGGAGCCTTGAACCAGGTCTCCCTCACTGCACAGATGTCTATGTTCTCCATTTTAAGGAGTGCCTTGAGTGAGTGCATTTTGAGGACTTCTAGCATTGAGTAGCATTACACTCAGAATTTGCTTGCTTATAACTGCTACAATGGTGACTTTGTCGTTTAAACCTTGCCTAAAAAAGGCACTATAGAGGTGGCAAGAGCCTTAGCCAGTATCCGGAATCCCAGGGGAGACAGGTGCAGGTCATCTCTGGCAAAGCATTATGGTCTGTCAATCATGTCATCCCAGGCAGACAGACACTAGATCCCCTTAGAATGACACCAGAAGCTTAGCCAATTGTTGAACTCAATCATTTTGTCCTTGTATTGTGGTATCATTCTGGGAGATGGCAGGATGCTACTCAGGGCTAGGGTCATACCTGCCTGGGTTACATGATCCGAGAGCTCCTCCATGTCTCTTTTCATGTAGTTCACAGAAGTACATCTCAGGTCATTCACACCAACATGGACAATGACAGAGTCATATTTGTACTTGTTGTGAAGTGACCTGAATGCTTGCATTATGTGGCGGATCCTGGCACCCGACAGGCAGCTGACAATAAGTACTGAATCCCCAAATGATGTCAGCATACTTCAGAAGGGTGTTATCTAGACGAACAATCGGTGTCTTTATCATGTCTCAAAGTGAATTCAAAAAAATGCATCATCATTCCCTTAAGTAAAAACAATGTCCCTTCACACTATCAAATTAACAACAATAACCTATATACCTAAGAAGTGGTAAGACATCTGGGATCACAAGTAGACTGCAACCATAACTATGTCCATCATGTGTCTACTGTAGTAAAGAGGGCTTTCTATGCAGCACACTTGATTAGCAAAGGCATCGCCTCTAGAGCAAAGGAGGTTATAACCAATCTATAGTCATCACTAATCAGGCCCATAATTGATCATAACACCCCTTTCAGCATGTACTGTACAAAGCACCTGCAGCAATTGGAGAGACCTCAGATGTTCTGACTAAGAAGATCAAGGGACTTCAGCACATGCATTAGATAGACTGACTAACGTTCCTGTCACTATACTCAGTATTGTATAGACTTCTTAAGGGAGACTTATGCCTGGCTTACAGAGCAATCTCCAGCCCAAACCTAATGAATTTGCTGCACATCTGTAAATCAAATGAGACTAAAGCTACCTGTTCCAGGGACCTAAATATGGCCTGTGACTTGAATCAGACATGCTGGAGGAGCAGATTTGTCTCCCAGCTATTGCCACGTCTTTGGAATAGGCTGCCAATTCATGTAAAGCAGAGAATCTCTATGACACTGTTCAAAAGGAACCTAGATGAGTGGATGGGGCATTGTAAATTCTTACCAGGGGTAGTGCCCACAACCCTCCTGGACATGGGCAGTCATTACTAAATACAATCCTGGGTACTGACTAAAGTATTTATGGTATTACATTGGGATAAAATGTCTAGGCTATAAATGACCTCCAGGTTGATAGCCTAGTAACCTCATGTGATCCTATGATCCTATGCTATTTGGGCAAATTCTCTGAACAGCATTTTAATGGCCTGTAAGACTAATCCTACACCCTTGGTAATGGCTGCTACTTGTGCATCAACAAGAGGGCATTGGTAGGTACTGGGAGGGAATGATGGCTGTTCATGTCATACTCAACAGCAAGGGCAACAAAATTCAGAACCAAAAACCAAAGTGAATGAGCTTAAATATTATCTTTCTATGTTTTTATGCTAAATTCAGACTCATGTAAGGGGCTAATGTATAACATATCTTTATGCAACAATTGAAAATATTTGTAAGAGATTGTGACATAAACATTTTCAGAAATGCCACAAAATGTTTTGACCTCATTTGCCATTAACAGGTTACACGTGGATTTGCAGACGTTCATTAACTTGATAGATCCTCCTTAGTCTTTGATTCTTTGTAGTTTGAAAGGCTGCAATTTCACAACACTTTCATAACAACATTTATCACCTGTGTTTGGGAAACTGGCATAATGGCTGAAAGGTTCGGATAATGGTTAAGATGTTTACCTTAGAGACACAAAGAAAAGCATTTGATTCTCCCACGGGATAATTGGCTAGGCCTAAAATACCCCACAATGGCAGTTAGCCTATGCTAATCTATGAATCTATTAATGCAGCTATTTTCGGTTATCAAGTAAACTGTGTTTTCCAGATTATGGAAGAATGCTTAAGGTGATACCAGTTTTAATGAATGATAAAGGTTCCATTGCCAGTTTCCAGTTATGTGTAGTTATTTCAGAACAGGTCAGATAACAGTGAATAAAAATGTGTTTTCAATTTTTATATATTTTAATAGAATATTGTTGTGTTTTCAAAGTAAGGTTACTAAATGTGGCTATCTGTTTTCAGGAATGATCCAATAATTTCAGATGTGGACAAAGTACAGCATATAGTATCCCAAGCAAGCATATGGACAGAATTTGCCAGTTTGTACAAACTGACATCAGTCTCAATATGGCTCTTTGAGTTAAATCTGGATGAAGTTACGACCAGATGAAAACAACTGTTTATAACTTCATCTGGGCAAAAACTATAAATAAATTGTGTTTTGCAAGGGTCAAGCCATACAAATTCTTAAACTTATATATACAGTTTCATGGTTGCAGAAACATAAAGATGGGAGAACGCTCCCAAAGAAAAGATTCACTGCCTGTGCTCATCTAGAAACTTCACTGGCAGTGAATTCATGTGAAAAACAGTAACTTCTCTTCTGTCTTTCGGCTTTTCCCAGTTAGTGGTCGCCAGAGTGGAACTCCGGTCCACTAATGATTGGCAGTAGAGATTTACGTGCTGGCTTGCCGGGCCTAACGCACAACCTTCAACAAAGGAATGCCCATTCTAGAGAGCACAAATTCAGAGTCAAAGTCAGTGAGCTAGTAGCTTGTCCAGTTTAAGCTTGGCAAGTTGAATAGAGCCCAATGAAACCATACTGTACTATTTCAGATGCCAAGGTGAACTTACCTGCACAGCAAATGTTCCGAATGGTTAACCACCATGTCTTTATGATGAACATATTTTCCTTTGAAAGTAAAAGTTTACTCTGCTAAGCTCTCTGAATTGCTTGGCCAAGCCAATCAGGAGCTGCAGACAATTCTGGGAAAAGCACCTGGCTAATTAGGATTAACCACCTTCCCGGACTGTTGCATTAGCATGCAGCTTCACCAGTAAGACTGGTCTCTACTCTGAGGCCACTATGACAGGAAAACCTCAGTAATCCTTTTGTATTTGAATATGAAAGGCTTAGCATAATGAAGAAACATTCTATGCTAAGGATTCCACATGAAGTAAAGCCTTTCTGAATCCCAGTGTTACTTTTACTAAATTTGTTTAATATTATACTAAGATGATTCAAAATGATTTCCATATTTTCATCACACTGTACTTTCATTGAAAATCTTTGCTAACTACTTTTTGTCAGCTTGTAGACAGAGTGATCCATTTTTATACTGCATTTCAGAGTTTGAAAGTTGCTCCAGCTGAGGATTTGTGCTAATATAAGGACATGGTTAAAAGTAGATGTCAGATCAGAACCTACAATTCTTTTGACCCATTTTATATATAAATGCCATCTGTGCCCCAGAGAACCCTACCTGCTATCAGCGTCACAGCTGGAAATTGCCCCTCTTTGTTTTTATCTTTGTACTTCAGTTTAGCACAACTTCTCCTTATCTTTCCTTTCAGTCCCTTGAGCTTACGTTTAGTCTTACCAGCTCATTAAACAGCCTTCCTTTTATTGCCCTACTTCTGTTTTATTCTACTGTTATTAAATTGTAAGTATGAAAAGTTATAATTTCCTGACTGAGTGTAAACTTTGTTCTTGCTTTCCCTGCTCATCCTCATCCTATGAAATGTGTGTGTTTTTGTGTGTGTGTTTGTGTGTGTGTGTGTGTGTGTGTGTGTGTGTGTGTGTGTGTGTGTGTGTGTGTGGGTGTGTATTCATGTGGCTCACAAAACTCAGCTGCTATAACCACCTCACTGCCATGATTTTCTAATACTGAGCTGGGCATGCGTACAGGTGGTAAATATATGGGGAGAGAGAGAGAGAGAGAAGTATCTTAACTCCACCTAGACAGTTCCTAAGTATTAATGACTTCTCTGCTCTGTATCCACTGAATCAGGCACTGATAACCACTGTAACTTCCACTGCCCTGTCACTGGATCTCAGCCTATGTGCCAGCTCAACACGTTTCTCAATTCTCATTCTGTTGATATGTTTTACTGCATCCTTTCTAGTATCCCCATCCATCACTGCATTTTGCACCACCACAATAACTGGCATTTGCACTTTCACATTTGCTGTCATTTGCACTACCACATTCACTACCATCAGTGCCACCCTCTCGCGTAGTGAACTCACTCACCAGTCATGACGACATCCACTCTTCCTGCTCATATTTAATCTTTGTCTGCCTTTGTTGTTCTTCACATAGAAACAATACCACCACCTAGACATGTAACATTCATGCACTTCTTAAAAACGGCACCCTCCACTATCTCCCAGAGTCTGCTACTGTCTGATCCTTCCTTCCACATATGGAAATGCCATGCCCCTTCCTCCTCATATCTCCAGCAGCAATCCCTGAAGCATAGTCTAGATGATATGATCGACCTCTGGTACACCTGGTGGAAATGCGTGCACTACCATGGCCATGTAGTTCTAATGTCCCTCCATATGCAGGACATACATTCTAAAAGATTGTCAGCTTTTCCTCCTCTGGGTTGCTGAATGATGTTGTTCTCAATGTTATAAGACCTGCTTCACTCCAAAAGATCCTTTTATATCACTACCACTGTTATCTATTTCATGAGCAAACAGTGCCTTGCCTTAAAGTCCCCTACCTTACCTGCTTGACAACCACACTAACAGTTACTCTCAGCATTGCTCCCACTCACTCCCTCTTAATCCCTTCAGAGTCCAGCCATAAACCCTAAGGCATTTGAAACTCTCTCTGTAGCTTATTAAAACAAATTAGTCTCTTATGTTCCCTTTATTTGCCATGGTGGTGCAGCGGTAGCATTGTTGCATCACAGCAAGAGGGTCTCCGGTTCGATTCTCGGCTGGTGTGCGGGGAGTGCTTTCTGTGGAGTCTGCATGTCCTCCCCATGGTCGAGTGGCATTCTGAAAGACATGCATGAATGGGCATGCCTTCATTGAAGGTTGGGCGTTGAGCTGGCAGCTAGCACCGTAAAAAACTACTGCCAATCATTAGCGGACCGGAGTTCCGCTGTTGCAACCCCTAACCGGGAAAAGCCAAAAGACAAACAACAACAACAACAGTCTCTTATGTTTCCTTTACTCCATAATGTCCTGCAATAATTTCAGCCTCACTTCTTTGTTTAGTTAACCCTCTCTTCCCTCCCTTACTCACTGTCTTCTATTCTACCAACTAATTCAAGCATCCACTTGATTTTTGCGTTCCACGTACCTATGATAAATACTATAATCTTTTATTTATTTATTAATGTATGTATGTATTCTAGTTGTTTACTGAGATAGTCTGCCTGAGCAAAAGGCCATTTCCAGCAGGACCCCGGGGAGAAAATCTCTAAAGATACAATCGATTTACAATCAAGTTGCAAATATGAATATGTCCCCTTTTTCCATTATCTTCTGCCTTCTTCCTGCTTCTGTCCTTCTGAGTAAGTCCCACACTGCTCATCTTGGCACTGCATCCATTTCTAGCCTTTGTAAGAACGTTGGATTACTTGTCACCACGTACTGCCTGACTCTGGACTTCCCATCCTTCTCTCTCTGTCTCTCTTCCGTCTCTCTCATTCTCACTCTCATTACTCCATGTGCCAAACCTTTTACTGAATTCCTGTGCTTGTATTACCCTTTTCTACACTGCCATCCTGGTAACAAGTTCGAACAAGTATAAAATAACAGAAGGCCATCACCTTCTTTACATTAATCTTTTACAGAAAAAGAAGCAGTTCCCTAAATCCTTCTGGTTAATAGAGGGCTCACATAGTCTACCAGTTCTTCTACTCCCATGGTATGCCTCTTGCAGAAGACTTAGAATCCTAATTATTTTTCATCCACTCCTCTAAACACTGGTAGATTTGGCCTCTGAAATTTCATTCTTGTTTTAGGATGAAATTTCATAGCAGCTTCTTTCCCAAACCATATTATTGAATACCCTAGCTGATGTGTCTTCAAGGTGCATTTTCCTAAAAAGGGCATACTTTGTTTGTAGTTTCCAAAAGCAGTGCTTTTTCCTGTCTTCTTGTTCACAAATTTATGGACTAAGTAGAAAACAAATGTATGGACTGTGGAAAATCTCTTCCTAGTCATACATCAAGCCATTTAAGTATTATTCCATCCAGAGTTCCTGCATCAACTATAATGGAGCTTCTTTTGTTATCATGTTTATGTTTATTTCCTACATTTCTAAATGGTTTCACCTTCAACTGATGAACTAGATTTTTTTTACAAGGTTTGCAATATTTCCTGAGTCAAGTAAATCATGTTGGAGTTTACTAACACACTTTCAGATTTCTGAAGTTTTGCAGTTATAAAAGGCTGAGACTACAATATAGTGTATTTTTATCATTATTTATTTTATTTATTTTTTTATTTGGCATTTGTTTACCAGGACAGTCCAACTGGGCATGAGTATGTTTTTAATGGTGGCCTGGGGAGAAAAGCTCCAAATAATATATATTATATTAAACATGTTCTATTTCCAAAGGGCAGTTTTTGGCTATGAGTCCAAAACTGGTAACATTTTAGTCTATCTGGCCCATTTTCCTGCCATATTTCTAATGATTAGTTCATAAATCACTATTGAAAACCTCTAAAGCCAATTATGAATCAAAACTAGCCACCGAAACAAAGGGTGACCGCGAAGCCTTCTTAAGTTACATCAGGAACCTCCATGGCAAAGCCCAGGGTTGTTGTGAATTAGTTTTTAATGGTACCACTTACACTGATCATGGTGACTTAGCCTACCTGCTAGCAAATAGGTTTAGTACAAACTTCACCCTCCTGCCCCCTTCAAAGTGCCATTCGACATCCCTGATACTTGACCCACACCTCACATCTCTGTAGATCTATTGTTAAAAGCCCTATCCAAGGCAAAGAGCACAGCTTCCATGGGACCTGATAGTATCCCAGGTTGTATTCTGCACCATCTGCAGCAAGAACTAGCCTTGCCATTGAACACCCTATTCAACCACAGTCTAAGTACTGGCTTCATTGCAGCAGAGTGGAGAACTGCCATTGTCATCCCCTTTCACAAAGGTGGCGCCACTACTGATCCTGGAAACTATCACCCCATTAGCTTGACAAATATGATCTGTAAAGCCATGGAGCGTATTATTATGGACCTCATAAGCAAAGACATAGGCAATCTCCAAGCACTTCACCACACCCAGTTTGGACTCGTCAAGGGCAGATTTTGCCTGTTGAACCTGGCTGACTTTTTTGAAACTGAAACCATGGTCCTGGATGAAAGAAAAGTCAGTACATACAGCTTACCTTGACTTGGCCAAAGCCTTTGGCACAATCCCCCACTCACACATCATTGAAAAGCTAACACAACTTGGTGTAAATCCCTATCTCATCATGTGGGTGGCCCACTGGCTCACTGATAGGACCACAAGGTCAAAATAGGTGCCACCACCTCTGACAGCAGACCTGTCACTAGTGGTGTTCCCCAGGGATCTGTCCTGGGACCCCTGTTGTTTGGCATCTACTTCTCAGAGGTCCAGGAAAGACAAAAGGCCTGTGGCTGACCAAGTATGTGGATGACTGTAAGTTGGATGCTGTCATTGACTCTCGAAATTATGTTAACATACTACAAGATGGTCTCACAGCAACAAATGACTGGTGCCAAAGTCATGAAAAAAATGTATTATCATAACATTCAGCAAAAACATGGCCCCTACTGATAAGCACATCAATGGCAACCCCTAAGCACACAACCTGTGGTGAGAAACATGGGTACATAGGTTGACAAACAATCTCACATTCAACCATTATGTAGCGGCAGTGGTCAGAAAAGCCTTTTACTTGGTTCATCTCATAAGTAAAGGGATTGCATCCAGGAAAAAAGGAGGTTATTACTTGTCTGTACTACTCCCTCATTAGGCCAATAATTGAGTACAACAGTCCATTTGGTATGAACCTCTCTAAATACCTGCACCAGTTGGAAAGGCCACAGAAATACCTCACAAAGACAATCCATGGTCTGCAGCTCCTGTCCTGTGTGGACAGGTTCAAATCACTATCACTCTACTCGGTATGGTATAGATTGCTCAGAGGTGATCTGTGTCTTGCCTACAAGGCAATCTCAGACCCTGCCCTACTAGAGATGCTCCATATCCACAAGTTTAACTCCTCGCACATTACCCAATCAAAAGGTCTGAATCTAATATGCAACATTAACAAAAACAGGTTTGTCTCCCAGAGGCTGCCTCGTCTGTGGAAAAGCCTCCTCATACACATCAAACAAAATATGTTGCTAACCCCCTTCAAGTGCATCCTTGATGAGTGGATGGGAAACCAAAAATTTGTCCCATGAGTTCCACCTGTGCCCATCATTGACAGGGGTGACAGGTGCTGACTGAGGTTTCGTTTTTGGGGGTAAACTTTTGGCTAGGTTTGTAAGGGCCCCAGGGCCATTAGCCTAGTAACCTTCTATGATCCTATGATCCTATGATTCAAGCTATCTTTGTGGGCAGGCAAATTTTCATCCACAGCTTCAGACAAATTTTACTGGATTTTTTTTTAAATGTTCATCAGATGGGTTTTCAAAGACACATCTTGTAATAACTTAGTCACTAGAGTATATGTGACTCTACCTCTCTGCTATGCTCACACCTTCCACATGTCCAGATTTTTGCAGCATGTCCAGATTTTTGACTCCTATTTTTGGTCTGTACCTGATAAAATTTGTGGTTTTCTGGTTTAATCACTGAGGACTGAAATCAATAAGCAATGATATATATTTGAGTTTCAGACTTTGAATCCTTAAAACATGCATACTAATACAAAACCTATTATACTAGTGACATTCTAAATTTATAACAGCGATATTTAAAATTTGTCCCTGATTTTGGGTCTTTGCCCCCCCACTATTTTAGGCTTTGCCTAGATTTCTTACACTTAGAGGTTGAGAGGTATGGTTGTGGGTTGTTTCCTTAACTGGCCCATAATGTTGTTGGGGAAGTAGAAGCCCTAAAAATGCCCTTAAGAATCAGCTCAACTATTATGGGGTGGTAATTTCATTTAGATGCAACCATTTTTAGGCAAGATCTACCAGGCTCAATATCTGTGATTACATTGATTTCTCTAAAATGGGTGCCCGATAGTAAAATAATTTTCCATTGACAGCAGAGACAACTCTGGCATAGGCCAATATCTCATTTTTTTTTTACTTTAATTATTTGCTTCTGGCTGTAGGACATTGTAGGCCTTTTGTGCACCCTCACCTAGTTACTGGCAGACTAGCCTTCATATTCTGCTGTGTACACTAGGAAGACCTCCAAGTGGTCAATATGAGTCACTTTCTGCAAGAAATACCTGTCTCTTATGGCCTGTGACCCAGACTGAGACCTTCCTAAGTTAATCACCTTCCTACATTTAGGGACCTAACATCTTGTAATGCTGTGATGTCACACTATTGGTTTTTATTGCATTTTCCTACAGTTTCTGTACTTCTTTGGTGGGCTTCTGACAAGGCACCAAGATGTTCCTTGGTATGAGAGAGCAGTGTCTGCATCATTCTATTTGTCCATTAAGGGGTTGGTTTGAAACAAGGCCATGTTACTCTTCTGTTGCTGTCTGCTTGTTTCTTCTTGGTTAGTGAAGTAGGGCCCATATTGCCTTAAAGATGCCTCTGTTTTTTGTTTGCTACAAGTGCAATGTCCTACATGTAGTTCTCAAAGGTCATGGTGTTCAAATTTGTTCCAGCAAAAAAATATGATGGGGTCTGTAACCATGTTTTATTTTCCCAGCATCTCCATTAGATGTAAACAGTTGACTTGTGGTTTGGTAGTCTCGTGCAGATCAGTAAAGCTTTGTTGAATTGCTAGTACACATTTAGCAGCTCTATGAATTAGGTTAGCCTTGCCTGATATGGAAGGCATCATGCACTGCTTTGTGTGTTATGCAACCCATCTCTGAATGCCACTTGAAGACTCAAAACATACATTCTAATTGCCATTCAGTTCAATGTAAAAAATGAATTTATGTACTTCATACATAAATATATACATACATAACATGCATTTCAAAGAAAACAATTCCACCCACCTAAATCAGCCCATAGAAATCAAATTCATTACAATTAAAGCAAATAAATAATCAGTCAATCAATCAATCAATCAACGTAAGACAAAGTGAAACTCAGACTACAACTAGCCTACTAGTCAAATTAAAAAAGGCCTTTCAGACAAAATTGACCCAGTTACCTAAATTAAGACTAAACTAGCTAAAATACAATTACATCATGAAACTAGCAAATCCTAATATAACTCTACACTACTAAAGTACATCAAAAGTTAAGGACACTATAAAGAAGATTAAAGAGTACTTCAGAACTGGAACAGATAGCCGCTCGCTACTCATAAGGGACTCCACTCATAGAAACTTAGATACACTAGCTAAAGCCCTGACCAATAGATAGCTTAAGCAATTAGTGAAATGAATGGAAATCAGTCATTCAAGCCTAAAGAAAAAGGAAATTAATACAAAAAAAACATAAATGGAGTAGGTTCAGATGCAGTTTGTGTTACATATGCCTCAACAGTGTATATTTTCTTGCAACATAAACCATTGCTATCATCATAGCTGGCTTTAGGCATTAGTGAATCCTGTGATCGCTGGAGATCCCTTGGTCCTGGGAGGGGGCCATAATGATAGCAAGTTATTTTATTTTGATATAGATTCATACAATAGGTTCATATAATAGGTTCATAGATATTGTGTAACATGACAGTTTAATCAACAAAATATAGTGCAGAAATATTTTGTACTTATTAAACCAAGTGGGTAATAATAGCCCTTATTTGTATCAGCTTTAAAATTGAAAGATACCTCTAATTAAAGTAACAGTGTTTTGTCAAATAACAGGCTTCACAATTTCATTAAATATTTTACCACTGAAATAGTGCCCTTAGCTTAATTAAATCCCACTGGTGGACATTCTCTCCACTAAAAGTGACATCATAGCCAGCTTTAGCCACCTGCAATACTTGTGACAGCGTGTGTGTGTGTGTGGGAGGGGGCTTTAATCATCCTTGACTCTGTGGGGGCCCGGCAATCATACTTGAGTATGTGGGGGCCCCACAAAAGCTGCTGCTGGTTGGGGGAAAATTAAGAGAAAATAATGTATTCATTTTCTGATTATGCTCTTTCACCAAAATATGGTTGTGATATAATCATGTTAGGATAAAGCTGATAATCAGTGAATAAACATCAGCAAGGAAGGCACTAGAGATGAGCAGCCCAGAGTAACTGATCTCAGTGCTTACCTTGGATTTTAAGAGAAGCTGATGCTTCTGATCGTCAGGGATGATTTTCTGTTTCAGGGAGTTCTAGAAATGCTGGCAGAAGACTAGATACTGTAAGTCTTATCTTTTTTGCTCAAGAATTTTTGGAAAAGCCAAAAATAATAGCAGAATAAAGGCTTAAAAACTCAGGAACACATTTTAAATATTACTCTAATTTAGTTAAAACATTAATAGAATAACACATTTTGAATCAATATGCATTTTGGACAAAAAGAAGTATAAAACTCTGATGTCTGGGTTTATTAACTGCCTGTAAGGTTCTCTGTTGAAATGCTGTCACTCAAAATGCCTGGTGCTAACAAACCAAAAAAACAAAAAAGACCAAAAATCCAGGAGTAGAGTGAATCTCGAACATTGCTCTTCTTTACATTTTTTTTTTTTTTTGCAGGAGGCAAGCTCTGGACCCCACACACCTCCAAGCTTATATATACCAACTCCATGATTGCCATGCCTCAGAGAAAAGGGAATATTCCTGGAAACAGACATCTCAGACTTAGTATACATATGTAAGTCTGTTTTTTGGCCATTTAGTCTTCATATTTTAGGACTCACAGTAAAGGGCCTAGACATTTCAAATGGTTACCCTGTCTGTAATCCTAAATGACTGACCAACAAGTCAACATTTTTTATGGTGGAGAGAGCAAAATTATGAGGCACAATCAGTGACAGTCTGTGAAATTACGGACAGTGACAGATATGTATTACTCCTCATTCAGGAAAATAAAAGTAACTTACCCCTATTTGGTAACTGCTAAACAACAGTCACTGATCTGGAGTGGCAGCACCAGTTTTGCACAATGTACTGCATTTTGCTGAAATATATGCAAATCTACCGTAACACCACTATGATTTGTGTGTGTGTGTGATTTTGTGTGTGTGTGCGTGTGTGTGTGTGTGTGTGTGTGTGTGTGTGTGTGTGTGTGTCATTTTGTGTGTTCTGTGTGTGTGTGTGTGTGTGTGTGTGTGTGTGTGTGTGTGTGTGTGTGTGTGTGTGTGTGTGTGTGTGTCTGTTGCAGTGTAAGAGTAGCAAGCTGGCTATAAGATATTTCAGTTTTTAACACAGACATTATCAGCACTGTCATTATGCTTGTGTGGGTGGGTGGGGTTGGTTGCAGGGTATTTAAAAGTAATAACCTGGCCACAGTTTTTTAAACTTACCATTACAAACATAGACTTTACATATGACATATGGCTGTCTTTGGTGGCTTGGCATGAAGAGGGTGCATTTAAGCAACTACTCATTTCCACTGTGGTGCAGTGAGTAGCACTGGCATCTCCAGTGCGTTGCACTGACTGAGTTCATGGCTATGTGAAGCCTGCATGCTTTCCTCGTGCATGTGTTCATAGGTTCATTGGTTTATAGGTGTTTACTAGGCTAAAGATCACAAGGACCTTTTCAAGCCTAGCCATGCACCCCAAATATCTGACAAGTTCTGATACCCTTGATTAGTGTATGCAGCATTTTGAGAGAGAAAATATTTACAGGTTGCCTGTGTCCATTAGAGACATAGGTGCTGATCCAGGGATGAATTTCCTGTTCCCCATCCAATTGTCCAAGCTGTACTTGAATTGGATTAGGGAGGAACTCTGGTTCATGTGTGTGTGTGTGTGTGTGTGTGTGTGTGTGTGTGTGTGTGTGTGTGTGTGTGTGTGTGTGTGTGTGTGTGTGTGTGTGTGTGTGTGTGTGTGTGTGTGTGTGTGTGTGTGTGTGTGTGTGTGTGTGTGTGTGTGTGTGCGCACTTGTCTGTGTGTTTGTGTTTGTGTCTATTCATGTGATCTGGTTAACCCCAGCACCTAAAAACATGCAACAGGAGAAAAGGAATATCTACATTTGTCCTGAAGGTGCATGCATAGTGTGTGCATAAAAAATATCACGAGTTTGTATCTGTGCACATACAATAATGCTTGGACACATACATTACTCTTATAGGTTCATAGGTAAATACCATGATACCATGATATCAGTTTCCAGACTATTATAAACCTAGCCAATAGCTAGAGAACAAAATCAGACACTGTACTTTGTATCAGTTAGGTAAAAACCTTAAACGTCATGCCAAACTTACAAGTCATTATATTTCAAAAATAAGACATAGGATGTATCAAAGAATATTCAAACACTTGGATCTTCTAGGAGTCTGGTGACCCCCACACCCGAGACTGTATAAATGGATTTTGACATGGGCTTAGTGGGGTCTATATTATAAAGCTGAAAGCTCTAAAGAGCGAATACAAGTACATTGACACATAAAGAGCGATGTACAAAAAGAGTGAAATGTTTATTTAGCAAAAATCAGAACATCAGATGTATTTCTTTGGCCAGCAGCCCGATCCTGGAGGTAAGGAAATATATCCTTTTCCCCACTGTAGTGCTGTCTCGTAGTTAGTATATTTAAGTAGTGGGGTGTGGGGGTTGCAGGGGGGCTTGCCCCTCTTCAAAAGTGTATTATTTTAGTTTTATTTAGGTTCATAGGTAGGTACTAGGCTATCAGCCTAAGGGCCTACATAAGACTAGCCAACAAGGTTCCCTGGCTTTACACCACCCAAGAAAGTGATTTTTCTGTGTCACTGTCAAGCAGAGACACAGAAGTGATCCCCAGGGTGTATTTCCTATTTCCCATCCACTCATCAAGATTTTTCTTGAAGAGTGCTAATGAAGAACTTTGCTTGACATAGATGGGTAGCCTGTTCCAGAGTATGGGAAGTCTCTGGGACAGGAATCTATCCCTCCAGCATGTCCTGTTTATTGTGGTGACAAGGTATAGGTCCCTAGGGCATGTAGCTTGGAGGGATTGGGATTTCTTTAGGTGTAGCATGGCCAACAGCTCTGGGTTTGACATACCTTTATATGTTAGGCAGAGATCACCTTGGAGTACACAATATGCTACAGAGTAAAGCTGGTGTTTTTTGAGGCGGTCAGTGTAGAGCATTTGTTTAAGGCCAGTAATCCTCTTTGTGAGGTACTTCTGTGGCCTTTCCAGCTGTTGCAGATGTCTTGTGAGGTACATTCCAAAAGGGAAATTGTACTCTATAATGGGTCTAATGAGTGTCAAGTAGAGGGGAACAATGACCTCTTTTTTCCTGGATGGGAACCCTTTTATGATGAGGTGTGCCATGTAGAAGGACTTCCTGACTACTGTGGCGATGTGACTATCAAAGGAGAGACTACTGTCCACCTGGGTCCCAAGGTCTCTTATCACACATTTGGTGTTAAGTAGATTGCTGCCTATGTGGTAGTTCATGGGTACAGAGTTTTTACCAAAGGGGATGACATTGCACTTTTTGGCATTGAGCTTGAGACCATGGCTCTGACACCAGGCATCTGTCTCAGCGAAGCTTTTCTGTAGGATGTCCACATCATTTGGGGACTTGACTATGGCTCCTAGTTTGCAGTCATCTGCGAACTTCAGTAGCCAGATGCCTTCTGTGTTAGCCTGTACTTCAGAAAAGTAGATACCAAACAGCAGAGGTCCCAGGACGCAACCCTGTTTTACTCCACTTGTCACTGCTTTGAGGTCAGATTTGGATTCTGCAACTTTTACAGTGTGGGTTCTGTCAGTGAGCCAGTTGGCAACCCATCTTGGGATATAGGGATTTATACCTAGTTTATCGAGTTTAGCTATAATTCCAAATGGCGGATGTTGTTGAAAGCCTTGGCGAGATCAAGATAGGCTGTGTGAACCACGTTACCCTCATCTACGGCTCTGGTGACTGCCTCAAACAAGTTGATCAGGTTCAGGAGGCATAAACTGCCTTTCACAAACCCGAACTGGGTGGGATCCAGAGTTTGGAGGTTACCAATGTCTTTGTTTATTAGTTCCATGATGATACGTTCCATGGCCTTGCAGACCAGGCTCATCAGGCTAATAGGTCGATAGTTCCTGGGATCAGTGTTGGCTCCCCCTTTGTGGAGTGGGATAACTGTTGCTGTGTGCCATTCAGTGGGCACAAACCCTGATACAAGGCTATTATTGAACATGGTGCTTAAGTGGGGAGCCAGTTCGTTTTGAAGTTCATGTAAAACGCAACCTGGGATGTTGTCCGGTCCCATGGATGCTGTGTTTTTGGCTTTAGAGAGTGCAGCTTTTACCTGCATAGTTGTGATTACAAGGACTCTGCATTCTTCCTGTATAAATATGGGCCCTTTAGGGGGTGGGGGTGGTAAAGTTAGCACTGAACCTATCTGCCAGGATGTTGGCAATATCAGTTGGTTCTGTAATTTTCATGCCGTTGTGCTGTGGTATTGCCATCGAGATTCTTGACATAGCTATAGAATGCTTTCTGGATGTCCTTAGAATTAGTGGTGATTTTGTTTTCATAGCTAACTTTGGAGAATCTTATAAGGGATCTCAGCTTCTTACTGAGGCTGGCCAGGGAGCTCCTCCACTCATGGGGTTTTACTCTCTTTTGCAACAGTTTCTTCCTTCTGTTGTACAGTTTGTTTATGGCTGGGGACCACCAGATTGGCTTCCTTTTTATGGAGGATAGTGTCTTGAGTCTGTTTGGGATAGCACGATCCATGCACTCATGTAAGTGCTTATAGAGTGCATTTGTGTAGGATTCAGCAGTTGTAACTATATTGTAACTATATTGTCCATCTGCATGGGTGTTATAAAGTTCACCACTTCTGTCTTAAGAAGCATGAAGTTGGCTTTGGAGATTTTTTTTTACCGTGGTTTCCTTAATGTGAGGTGGGGGCGGGATGTGGATATCAAGGGTGATTAGCTTATTGTTGGATCAGACCAACGAGGAGTTGACTTCAGGTGTGGAACACCGGTGACTCATGTTGGTAACGACTAGGTCTAGGATATTGTTGTCCCTGGTGGGAGTGTGGATAAGTTGATCCAGGGCACTGGAGTTTATGAATTCCAGAAAGTGTTGAGCTAAGGTGTTGGTACACAAGTAGTTTTCCCAGTTAATGGTGGGGTAGTTAAAACCGTCCATTATTAGGGTGTTTGGTTTAACCCTAATAGTTTCCAGTCCATCAAGAAAAGAGGAGTGGGAATCCTGGGGCATGGTGGAGGATCTGTAGCAAGCTACAATTTGGATTGCAGTTTTGCTTAGAGTTAGTTGCACTTTGATAACCTCGGATGCATTATGCTGAGTAACTAGCCTGGAGGTGTGGATATCCTTAATGAATATGGACACACCTCCGCCTTTAGTGTTTTGGTCCAGATTACATGACCGAAAAGTGTGGTATGAGTTATAGCCTGGTAATGCAGGGGTGCTCTCTGGAGCCTTGAACCAGGTCTCAGTCACTGCAGAGATATAGATGTTTTCCATTTTAGGGAGTGCCTCGAGTGAGTGCATTTAGAGATTTAGACTTCTAGCATTGAGTAGCATTGCCCTCAGTTTTTGCTTGCCTGTTCCTGATATAGTGGTGAATTTGTTATTTGAACCTTGCCTAAAAAGGTACTATAGGGGCAGCAAGATCCATAGCCAGTATCCGGAATACCAAGGATTGACAGGTGCAGGCCATCTGTGGCAAAGCATCGTGGTCTGTCGACTATGTCATCCCAAGCAGACAGATACTGGATCCCCTTAGAATGACACCAGAAGCTTAGCCAATTGTTGAATTCAATCATTTTGTCCTTGTACTGCGGTATAATTCTGGGCGATGGCAGAATGCTACTCAGGACTAGGGTCTTACCTGCCTGGGCTACAAGGTCGGGGAGCTCTTCCATGTCTCTTTTCATGTAGTCCAGGGAGGTATGTCTCAGGTCATTCACACCAACATGGACAATGACAGAGTCATATTTGTACTTGTTGTGGAGTGACCTGAGTGCGTGGGTTATGTGGCGGATCCTGGCACCCGACATGCAGCTGACAGTAGCCTTCTCCTTGTTTAGCCTGGTGAGTGGGACATCAGTGTGCCTGACTATAGAGTCACCTATGACTAGTGTGTTGGGTACGTTGTTTTGCCTTATTGGCTGTGGTTGAGTGGCACACTGAGTCTGCAGGCTATGTGTCATTTGGGTTATGTTGGGGGATGGAGGTTGCTTGCGTTTCTGCTTTGGAGGTCTCTGTTGCTTAGACAGATTATTATTGAGAGCCTCCGCAAATGTTTTTGTGTTACTATATGAGGATTTTTGTGGTATAGATTTAGTGAGACTATGTGATGAGTGTGGTGTGGTGCAAATGTTTACCTTCTCCTCATGAATGTCAAGTTCAGTCTTGGTTGGAGAGAGTTTTGCCTCCAGTTTGGCTAGATAAGTGCATCTCTCACAGGTTGTAGTGTTGGTGGTAGGAGGAGAGGGTTGTCTGTGGACATCAGGCAATTTCTACATTGCCTCAAGATGCCCAGATTAATCAGATAGACAGGAGAGTACACTGGTAGCATCCTTGAACATGCCTGAATAAAAAAATATTTTTCTCTAGATAAGTGAGGAAAGTGAGTACAAGAGCTGTTTTTCTCTAAGCAAGTGAGAAAAGTAATTACAAAAACTGTTTTCTTCTAGGTAATGAGGAAGGTTGAGTGCTATAGTAATTAGTAGCTTATTTAGTGCTTACAAGTTCTGAACAAGTGCTGAGCATGAATAAGCAAATTTAAGTGCTAAAACTAATAATCTGTATCTGCACTAGATGAGTTACAAGACAGAAACAAGTGCAAATGCAGGCTTTCAAATCAGAAAGTTGACAGAGATGGAAGGGATTGCCCAAATGGCCAATAACTACAATTTCTGGGCCAGAACCACTCATTATGTGGTGGACAGGTTACCTAGTAATTACCACACCCACTGATACGCTAGAAGGCTTCCCTCCAACACAGAAAAACTTAGGGGGCACAGAAGCTTACATACAGTCCTGGATACAGCAAATCTGTATCTGGAACACTAGTTACAGGAAAGGAAGGAAACAGTCTTACAGTTTTTACCTGTATGGCGCTGTTGTTCAAAGAAATATGTTGGGTGTTTTGATTTTCACTAAATACATGTTTTTGCTCTTTTTGTACATTTCTCTTTATGCGTCGATGTACTTGTATTCGCTCTTTAGAGCTTTCAGCTTTAT
>NC_056743.1:1671708404-1671853404 GCF_019279795.1 Protopterus annectens | reverse complement strand
TGTCCTAGCAACATTCCCATATATCACCATTACATAAAAAAATATTTGCCATGAGATGCACACATTTTTTGTGCATCATTAAACCACCAATTTTTAAGTATCCTTCCTCTAAAGTCACTGTTTGTTGAACTGAAAAATTGCATCTGCATACTATATTCACCACACCATCTAAAATAAACACTAACCTTCTGTATCTGCCTGAGTTTGTGCTCTTTTAACTGGAGCTGCTAAATGTCGAGTGACTTTTGCCAGATGTCTCGAGAGATTCTACTAAAATCTAAAGCATCCACTGCTAAAAATAAGTACCTTTTGAGTTTCCTTTGCACTTTGCTGACTGTTTTGTCAGATTGCTGCCTCATTTTGTTGCTTTTTTACTGTATTTTTCTGCACTTTACAAAAGCTGCTCTCTTGCTTTAAGTAGCTAGTACATAGCAAAGACTACATTCAGATCTGTTGAATCTAGACTGTATTGTTACACTTGAGCACTGTTCCAGCCATCTTACATAAGCAGGGCCCTTGTGGAGGAAGTGTGTAGTCTAAGCCTCATCTGATTTGGAAATTATTGGAGGAAAGCTCATTGTGTGCTTTCCCGTTGGTAGTTTAACTTGAAGGTGTATAATTTTGCCTGCATTTAACCATCATGTTTGCATGTAGCTTCACACCTTGTAACGGGGTTAAGTGATGTTGTGTATAGATACAAACCCCCTCGAAAGACAATTTTCTCTTAGACATCTGTTAGTGGACCCTTTGAATCTTGGGGGAAACTCATCTGCTCACTGAGAAGCATTGACATAGTTTTCACTCCTAGCCTTAGATAGAATAAAGCCCCTTTGATAAGCTTAGAGCAAAATATGATCAAATTAGCCCACTTTCCAACAGTACTTATGGTAAAAACTTGTCATAACGGATGGTTAGTATCCAACCATTGATCGGGCCAGTCTATTTGACATGGGCATCCTGAGACAATGTACTAACTGCCTCATGTATACTAACAAGCACTTACTCCTAAAAGGAATACAATATGTGAGAGATGTAATTACACTATGGACCTGGAATGAATTCTCTCATGTAACAACGAACCAGACATCAAACAGGTTGTCAGTAAACACACATCACCTCTAACACAAACCAAGGTCACAACACATACACCCACATAAGTGGAGGCTCAATAGCCTACCAAAAGATCAGAGGCCTCCCAAATGCAAAAACACACTGCAAAGCAAATATAATCCACTACAACTAACAGCACACACACCAGTGTCTCAGCAAATAAGCCCGTATGGCAAAAGACCTCAAAACCAAATGCTCTAGTCTTAGGCAACTCCATAGTGAGACACAAAGATGTCCCTTTCACAAGACTGGACAAGGGAAGGTCGCAGTTAGCTGCATGTCAGGTGACAGGATCTGTCAAATCCCACAAATAGTCAAGTCACTCAATAGCAATTACTGTTATGACTCTGTCATAGTATACATTGGGCTGAATGACTTGAGACATACCTGTCTGGACTATGTGAAGAGAGAGACATAACTGAACTCTCAAATTATGTGTCCCAGGGAGGTATGTCCATAGCCCTAAGCAGCATTCTACCTTCACTCAGGTTGATGCCACAATATAGACAAAAAAAACGATTGACTTCAACAATTGACTTAGTTTCTGGTGTCAATCCAGGGGGATCCAGCATCTGTCAGCCTGGGAAGAGATGGTTGACAGACCATGCTGCTTTGCCAGAAATGGTCTTCACCTGTCTCCTCTAGGCTTTTGGATGCCGGCAATGGTGCTTGCCTCCCCAGTAGTGCCATTTTTGGCAATGTCAAAACAACAACATTTCTAACGTAAAAAAATCTGCTCAAGGCAAACTCATGGTAATGCTGATTAATGATAGGAGCCTAAACAGAAAACTGCACTCCCTGGAAGAACTCATCACCTTGGAAGATGCTGACATATGTGCAGTCACCAATATATACTTCAAAGTCACAGACAGCACCCTGGTCATGCAAGGCTACAATGCCAAAAGGTGGAGCTTTATCCATCTTCATTAAAGCCAAATACACCTCGAGACTGGTTAAATAGTATGACTCTCTTGAGGTACTCCAGGTCCAACTAGCTATAGGTAAAACAGTTTATCACATCATTGCTAGCTACAGGTCAGCCACCATGTACCAAGAGAAGCACATCACCTACCTGTATTTGCTAGAGTCACTCGCTATACAGCAAAACACTTTGGTCATGGGAGATTTCAACTATTGTTCCATTGACTGGGTGACATACATGATCACAAACATGCTCACACTGAGGTTCCTCAGCTTTGTCAGCACAAATGCCCTGGAACAGCTAGTCTGCACCCCACAAGGGGATCAAATTTCCTAGCTTTAGTACTCACCAACATGGGGAGGGGTCACTGCACTACCTCCTGTGTGTTGCCCACCCTTGTAAGGTCAGACCATAAATCTGTCTTATTTGAAGTAATGATCAGATTTATGGTCTGACCTTAACAATCAGACCTGACACCATCACAGGAGCAAAGAAAAAAAACTGACAAATTTCTCCAAAGGAAACTATACCCTACTAGGGAATGGTATAAAAAGTTTCAAACCCCCTGCTAACACAGCCAACAATGACTGCTATGCAGCTAAGTGCATAAATGTCCTGAATAACCACCTAAACAACTGTATAAACTTGGCTGTACCTGAAAACACAGGCCACCCTGGTGGATTTCAAGTATAAACAGGTTATATAACAAAAGGAAGAAACTGATATCTAACAAAAAGATGTAACTTACTCAACATAAGAAAAATACCATCCACAGCTTGAACAAGCTAATCAGATATCATGTAAAGGACTCTAAAGGTAGTTCTAAAGCTAAATCAGCATCCAGATGGAAAAACGTAGAAGATACAAAGATAAATATAAAGGAAAAGTACAAAATAAGTAATTTATTGATGATCCAAAAAAGTTTTATAGAGGATTGGGAAAAAAGGTAAAAGGGATTGAAAGACCACCAAAAAAGATGAAATACATACATTTTGGAGAAGTATTTATGAAGATCCTGTGGAACATAACAAAGATGCTAAAAGGATAGAAGAAGTAAAAGAAATATTAAAAATGTTAAAGGTACAGGATTTGAAATGGGATGAAGTAACAGCCAGAGAGATTGAAACAAAGTTAAGAGAAGCCTCTAACTGGAAAACCCCAGACTCAGATGCAGTACCTAACTTCTGGTTAAAAGAATTAACATCTATGCATGAAGATTTAGCCATGAGTAAGAACTATTTATATGCACACCCCAAACAGACACCAACCTGGCTAGCAACAGGAAAAATAATTCTCCTACTTAAGAGTGAACCTGCAAGATACCCTAAAAAGTATAGACCGATTACCTGCCTTCCATCAACGTATAAACTATACACTGGAATTGATGCCGATACTTTATAGTCATTTAGAAGAAAACTCAATTATGGCAATAGAGCAAAAGGCAATAAAAGCAAGTCATATGGAAGAAAGATCATTTGTTGTTAAATAAATTCATAGTAGAGAATAAAACAGGCCACCATGGTGGATTTCAAGTATAAACAGGTTATATACAAAAGGAAGAAACTGATGTCTAAGAACAAGATGAAACTTACTCAACAGAAGAAAAATACCATCCACAGCTTGAACAGGCTAATCAGATGTCATGTAAAGTCCTCTAAAGGTAGTTATGAAACTAAATTAGCATCCCTAGCTAAGGATAATCAGAAGGCATTCTTTAACCATGTCCAAAATCTAAAATAGAGTGCCCAATTATGTGCTGAACGTAGTGGACGGTACATCTCATACTAAACCTGAGGAAATTACCAACCTGATAGCTGACAGATGTGGTGCAAACTTCACCCCCTACTCCACCTTAACCCTGTCCCTGCCAGCCATACGCCAAAGCATATCAGTGCTCTACAAGCCCAAAAACACTGTCTCTATGGGATCAGATTACATCCCAGGCCGCTTACTAAATAATCTAAAACAAGCCCTAGCGGTACCATTTGGCACTCTCTTTAACCTCAGCCTGAGCACTGGCTTTGTTCCAGCAGAGTGGAGAACAACAACAGTAATCCCCTTGCTCAAAGGAGGTTTATCAATCGATCCTGGGAACTGTAGACCCATAAGCTTAACCAGTCTTATCTGCAAGAACATGGAAAGAATCATCATGGACCTTATCAACAAAGACATAGGTGACATTTAAACTCTTAACCTGTCTCAGTTTGGCTTCATTACAGGTATATCATGCATATTGAACCTGGTGTACTTCTTTGAGAATGTGATCAAAGCCCTGAATGAAGGCAAAACAGTACATCCCACCTGTCTTGACTTAGCCAAAGCTTGTGACATAATCTCCCACTCAGGTATCATTGAGAAACTCTCCCAGCTAGGGTGAGGTAGAAAAGATAGACGTGATAAAAGCAATATGCAGTATTAGAACAGATCAGGGTCTATCATCTACTATTGCAAATAACAAATTAAAAATCACAGCACAGGCAGAAAAACCTAGAAGATACGCAGATAAATATAAAGGAAAAGTACAAAATAAGTAATTTATTGATGGCCCAAAAAAGTTTTATAGAGGATTAGAAAACAAGGTAAAAAGAATTAAAAGACTACCAAAAAAGAAGAAATATATACATTTTGGAGAAATATTTAAGAAGATCCTGTTGTACATAACAAAGATGCTAAATGGATAGAAGAAGTAAAAGAAAGAGTAAAAAGTTTAAATGTACAGGATTTGAAATGGGATGAAGTAACAGCCAGAGAGATTGAAACAAAGTTAAGAAAAGGCTCTAAGTGGAAAACCCCAGACCCAGATGAAGTACCTAACTTCTGGTTAAAAGAATTAACATCTTTGCACTAAGATTTAGCCATGAGCAAGAACTATTTATATGCACACCCCAAACAGACACCAACCTGGCTAGCAACAGGAAAAATAATTCTCCTACTTAAGAGTGAACCTGCAAGATACCCTAAAAAGTATAGACCTATAGCTTGCCTTCCAACAATGTACAAACTGTACACTGAAATTGATGCCAATAGTTTATAGTCATTTAGAAGAAAGCTCAATTATTGCAATAGGACAAAAGGCAATAAAAGAAAGTCATATGGAACAAAGATCATTTGTTGTTAAATAAAGTCATGGTAGAGAATTTAAGTATGGCATGGATTGACTACAAAAAAGCATTTGATAGTATCCCACATTCATGGATGAAAGAGTGCTTAAAAATATATAAGATACACCATACACTGATCAACTACATTACAGTGACCATGAAACCATGGCAAACTGCTTTGCAATTAAGCCATGATAAAGGACAACTTATTATTCCAGGAATAAAAATTCAAAGGAGGATATTCTAGGGTGACTCTGTCACCACTGCTATTCTGCCTTGCCTTAACCCATTAAGCTATCTACTTAACGGCTTAGGCCATGGTTATAATTTGGATCCTAGAAAACAAAGTGTGAAGACTTCTCATATTATCTTTGTTGATGATTTAAAACTGTATAGCTCATCAGACAAAGAACTGAATGCACAACTGCAAGCTGTCAAAACTAAATGAACAACTGCGACAAAAATAAAGGAGCTCTGACAACAGCATTTCAGAACGAAAGTAACAAGAAAACAGTCTATACGTTATATGTAAGTGTTTCATTTTATAAAATAAATGCAAAAACTAGCATATTGCATTAGAACTCTTCCACATAAGCTGTAGATTATGAAGCAAATTTAAACAGAGTTTCTGAAACACTTTATGTTTTCTTGGAAGACTATTTTAGCTTAGTAAGGCTACATTGAAGATTGTCATGTTACCAAATATTAAATTAAATGGTTTAGTTAATTGAATATTGTCAAGGACATACATTAAATACAAGGGGATTTGTAAATATAAATACTAAGAAGTTTTGCTATAGCAATCTAAATGTTAAATAAATTAACCAGAAAACTCTCTTATTAGTATACGGTGTGGTACTTATGCTCACTGTCACTGGCTGCAAAATAAGAGTGGAGATTGGGCAGTGTGTAGTGGTGTGGTTAGACCCCACCTGCACCCACAGTAAGGATGAGTGCTGTAGAGGAGGGGCAGGTGGGAGAACTATGGCTATGCAATTATGGACCTAGGAGTGCAGGTGTTGGCTGGCACAGTTGTATTAGGACCGCCCCAGGGATGTAAGGAATATTGCAAATTGGGCAGAGCTTACACCCATCCTCTCAAACCCTAAGAGCAAAACCACTGGACAGAACCTAAGCCGTTGGGGGAACAAATAGGGACAGAAAGCACATATTCCACTTACAACCTTAGAAAGCTGATAGAATAATAGGTTATGCATTAGCATGACTCAGCTGAAGGATGTGGGGTCCTAAACCCAATTATTTGTCTGTATTAAATGGTGTCAGTTCCTAGGTACACAACACCTATGAACACATGGTCGCAACATTCCACTGTAGGCATGTAAGCCGATGTAATAGGCATCACAAGCAATTATTGTAGTCCTCACCCCCAACCAAGGGGTGTGAGTGTCTGACACAAACACCAAATGCAGTGCATATGCACAGCTGTTGTCGTAGACAACATGGCCAGCTGTGGGCCTTCCCTGCAACCATCCTGCACATCCCTGGATAATCCCCCTACTAACACCCCCCTTTGCACCCCATGCACACCACATACCTATCTGCCCCTCTTCCATTTCTATTAATGTCTACAGGTACACCTAGGTGATACCCTCTTCCTCCACTATATTGCCAGTATCTGGAATTCCAACCCACATGTAGTATCACAGCTGTCCCAAAGGACACATGTAACTAATACATAAAGGAACACCACAAGCACATCTGGAGCAGCACAGGCTCACCACCTTGCAAACTCCCCTCCACCTCACACTCTATACCACTACATCAACTACTGATACTGACATCTCTTGTCCTGCCTCACATACAAATCCCAAAATCCGGCATACCTTCCCTATTGCTCCCCATCCAATTATACCTACAGGTTACTATACAGTTACAATGTCACTTCCACTACCTACATGCCTACTCCCTAGCTTTTCATCTCTACTGTACCACACAAGTATGGAATAACTACACCTACCCTGAATACCTGCATGTAACCTACCCAGACCTGTGAAACAGGAATCCTACCTCACCTTAAACCAACCTTTGTCAACAGTCATACCTGATATGTAAACCTGATTTAACCATGGATAATACTGACAATTTAACATAAACTAAACATGATGAATGGGGGACATAGCTATGTTATGTCTGTTACCCTCTATGAATGTGAACACTCCAGTATTAATTGGAATAAGTAGCTGGGGTTAATGTAGAGTTCTACACCCCGGGCCACCGCTGACAATAGACAAGCAAACAGTCTGACTGTCCCGGTTGACAGATGTGAACAAAATGCATGACGTTGCACGTGTGCATGTGGGTGAAAACAGGTGTAAGCCTGTTTGGCTGCAGATATGCGAGTACCACACTGGTGAAGCAATGTAGAGCCTAACTGAGTGCAAGAAGCTGCAACCAGCGGTTAGTAATGCTGTGCTTTGTACAAACAAGTGCATACCCACCTACAAATGTTCCACATAGCCTTAGTCACCCTATAGCCAACAGCTGTTGATGTGGCCATTAACAAAATAATCTGCACTGCCAGGTTGCAAACCCCTGACCCTGCACACTATAGTAGATGTGAGTTCCACTAAGCCATGGCAGATACACATTCTGCTGCTGTGATCACAAACACATCATCCAGCACAGGCATCCAACAATATAGGAAATGTATATAATTATGTAGATGTATGTGTGTGTGTATGTACAGATAATATATATATATATATATATATATATATATATATATATATATATATATATATATATATATATATCTATGAAGAATGAACATCGTGACAATAAAGCATACAAAATGAATGAGAAGGAAAACAACAGCAACACCTGTATTATTTTGTGCTGTCATCTTATGTCATATCAAGCTGGGCAGGGGTGAGCAAATCATTGCTACTCAAATCACAGGCAGGATAGGGGGAGTAACATTGTACACCTGCTAAGTCTACCGTACAAACAATTACAGGGTAGTCCCTGGTGGGACTACCCCAAAAGTGCTGGTTGTTTGGACTTCCGACCAGTACACAAGCCAGTGCAGGTATGTTCAAGGACTAAAGGTTTGGAGAGCCTGATGATACTTGGGGGAAGACAACATATGTGTAGGGTCCCTAACGCTGGGGAGAGGGCAATGTGTGGAGGTGTGTTATGGCTGGAATAACAACTGGAGAATGGATGGGTTGTGTGTATGTGGGACTCAGGTGGGGTGGAGGAACCATGGGTATGAAATATGGATCCAGGAGTGTCAGGGTTGGATGGCCCAGTTCTAATTGGACTGCCTCGTGGATGTCAGCGAGTTTGTTATAAATATACATGCATACACACATACATACATCTATATGTAGAAGTACATTCCCTGTACCACATTCATTCCTTTTGCAGACATAAATAACATGAAAGTGCCCCTACAAACCTCGGCAGTAGATAGAATAATAGGTTGTGCATAACCATACATGTAATAGGTTCATAGGTAGGTACTAGGCTATCTGCCGAAGGGTATTTATAAGCCTAGGCAAGGTGTGTTGGCTCACGCCGCCCCATTGATCAATTTACTGAGCCACTGTGAAGCAGAGCTATTGAACTGATCCCAGTATATCCCAATCTTTGACACCCCCACCCCCAATTATATTAGGCTTTGGCTAGACTTCTTATATTAAGAGGTTGAGAGGTATGATTCTCGTGTATGTTTAGTTGTGTTGTTTGGCCTCTAAGACTTAAGTCATGACTGAATGGAGTCCTGACTCATTGGAGCAGTCTACATACTCGGTTAGCAGATGTTAAATAAACATTTATTCATAGTCCAGTGCAAAAAAGATGGTGACCCCCTTCTCTGCACAGTAGCTTATATATCCCGACTCAATTTCATGCCAAATGCATGGCCTTTCTAACAGTGCAGACCTTACTTAGACTGTCATGAAATGATTGTTATCCATATATATATATATATATATATATATATATATATATATTTATATATGTCTTTGCAACATTTCCACGATTCTGCTGGGATATAAACTTCCAAGGTAAAATAAGCTGTTGTTTTGTTTCCGTTGTATATTGCAGTACTATAGTATTAGAGTTACGAGAAGATAGAGGGAAGGGACGAATCTGCAATAATTCACAGTTGTGTATTTAGTTTCGAAGTTAGTGCTGTTCTCCAAAGAATAAAATGTGAGGACTTTCCCATTATGAAATATTTGAATCTTTCCTGTGACTTGCCAGCTACATCAATGCCAATCACTAAACCGGTCCTATTTGTAATATAATGTTGTTGAACTCGTACATCATTGGTTTACATGTGTTATAATATAGTCTTAGTTATCAATTTACTTTAGTGTCTTATTAACTGGAGTAACGAAGTAATGAAGTATAGAGTCTAATCTTGAAATTAAGACATGTGTGTCCCAGGTAGGACAACCAAAACATTGGCAATAGTGTCCTAGTGGTCACTCATGTCACCAGTGTTTGTGGACTAAAAGGTTGGGATGTCTGAGGATACTTGGATTGAGTCAACCCATGGGATGGATCCAGAGGAGTAGGGAGTGGCCAATGTGTAGTGGTGTGGATACACCGTGTTTCCAACTGGAGAATGGATGACTGATGTGTCAATGACGTATTGGGGTGGGTGTTTGGGGAACTAGGATCTATGGGTATATGGGTATTTATGCAATGAAGCAGCACAGCAATAGTGTAGTGGTTAGAACACCCACCTAATGAACAGGCATTCCCGGTTCGAGTCCCACTGCAGCACATATTATTTTCCATGTGAAAGCTGTATATGAACATATTTGTACATTTTTTTGCTGTAAAATCTACATAATAACATTTAAATGTGAACTGGAGTACTGCATGAAATGCACATGTGAAGTGTCAGTGTCATAATTTATTTAGGCAGTAGTAAGCAGGTTTAAGCACAAATAAGCAGTAGTAAGCATGTTTAAGTGTGTTTGCGTGGGGGTAAGCACTGCTAAAGTCAGGTTACAGTTTCTTATACGCAGTTACCTGCTGAATTGCTTAACCTGTGTAGGCATTGCTTAGCTCTGCGCAAACCCGTGCAACCTTGCTTACAACTGCTTAAGACTGCCTTAGTCACTTTGTAGCTAACGTCCCTTATTCTTCTCAGCAACAAAATAAACTGCCACTCCAAGGCTCAAACCCAGGACTCTGCACTCACTACACAAAGTGATTTATCACTAAACCATGGCAGATATGCATAACCTGAAGTTTGCACAAACATACCCTGCAGCACAATCAGTCAACAGTACAGGTAATGTATTATTATGACACCACATAACCTGTTAATGCAAGAAGTCTGGACAAAGTATGCCACACTGTGGGTACAAATAGGGATATATGTCAACTAATGCTCTGTTACACTCAAATTGTTGCTAGATACACAGTTATAAGTATTAGAACACATATGTAGAAGGAGATGATGTCTGAAACACAAAAGTGTTGCCACTAGTTACTGACTTCAATGCTGCGATCATCCATGACAATTGCCAAGTGAATGAAGAACAAGCCAAAATATGAGCCGGACATGCATGGACATATGGACAGATATATCTGTAAATGTAGACAGATAAACAGCTATATGTAGATATGTAGAGATAGATGTAGATGCCAACACCTATGCCAATTTGGTGGTATATCATTGGAAGAAAGAGTGTCTATTCACCCATCTGTTGTATAGGAAAATTGTTGTATATAAGAGGTTTGTGGATGATGTCCTAATTGTATGGAAAGGAAGCAGAGAAGAGTTTGAAGGCTTTCTATGTCATCTAGAGAGCACTAGTGAGTTCCTGAAGTTCACCATGGAAGCTTCTAGTACGGAGATTAGTTTTTTGGATGTAAATCTTAGCATTCAAGGTGGAAGATTGGTATCCATGCTCTTCAGGAAGCCATGCTGGAAAAACACCCTCCTCAGCTTTGATAGTATGCATCCCAGACATGTCTTTCCTGGGATTGTAAGGGGTCAATTTATTAGGTTGAGCAAGTTATGTAAAGATGCGACCCTGATATTGAACCAGATTGATCTAATGGAAGAACTGTTTGTAAAAAGGGGATATGATAGGAGGATGGTCAAGAAGATCAGATCAGAAGTGTTTGGTTGTCACCAGACACCTCCTTCAGAAGTTCATAGGAGGCATGGGAGAAATTACCAAGATAAGATTGTTAGGGATAGGTTGAGATTAACTATCACCTATACGAATGATCATGAAGCAGTTAGGGCCATCATCCAAAATAATTGGAAGGCACTCACGGTGGATGAACAGACACTAAGATTAGTGGGGAATAAACCAACTTTTGCTTATCGGAACAACAAGAGTCTAAAAAGACTATTGTGCCATAATCCAAGGTTGGACGATAGATTAATTTTGGATAAAGTGAAATTGTTAGGCACATATCCCTGTAGGCACTGCAGTATGTGCAGATACATTACAAATGACCAGATATTTGTTCATCCATCATTTAATTATACATTTACACCAAAATTTAATGCTACCTGTGATACAGAAAGCCTTATATATTTAGCTACGTGTAACATGTGTCCGGTTTTTTATGTGGGACTAACGAAAAGGCAACTAAAAAAAAAGGTATATAATCATGTGTATGACATCAGACAAAAGAAATAACAAAATGCTCTAGCCAAACACATTATCACTTACAGTGATCATACTTTTAGCTTTAGAGTGCTACAAGTTGTGCCTCACAGTGAGAGAGGGAGGGATCACATCAACCATTTGGAGAGAATAGAATTAGAATGGACTTTTAAACTGAGAGCTCATGTACATCCTGGTATTAATCAATACATATCTCTTAAACCTATATTGATATCCAGGAGATAATGTCCCATTTTAATTTTTGTCAATGGCCATAACAGTATGACATAGATATGCACTTTGTTAAAAATATTTTTTGTATATATATAGATTTTTTTAATATGGATATTTAGTTTTGTTTTATATAAATATATATATATATATATATATATATATATATTATATGTTTGGTTGTGTTGCAAATAATTATGTATTATGTATATAAACATTTTTACTAAGATATGTGGTTTACTATTTAACATTTAAGTAGAATGACATGAATTAATTTGTTGCATTTTTGTATGGCGCCCTCAGGAATAAGAGCTGATTTTGCCTCTAAACAAGTTGAGGTGAGAGCTGCAGTGTTTTGAGGTGGGTAGAAACAAATGATTGAATAATTGGTTATGTACCTAATTAGTCCTAATTGGATAATTGAGTAGGTTGGAGTATATTTAAACTGTGCTCATTTGTTTAGAGATAGATCTGAGGAAGCGTACATTATAGTATGCGAAAGCGCTTATCTCTGTATTTTCTTTGCTGCTCGGAATAAAGAAGTTTGTTTTATTCAGCACCTTTGGACAGTGTGATTTTTGGCCATTTTTCAGCATCTTTACAATATTTTCGTGGTGAGTCTACCAGTGTTTTTTTGTCTACATTTTGAACGTTTTTTCACGTGGAGACTCTTTGTGTGTGCTGCGGTATTTTTTCATTCATTCTATATGTAGATATATATATTAATGTATGACTCACAAATAATCATAAAAGAGCACTTGTATATAGATACATATATATGTTCATATGTATGTTATTTATATATATATATATATATATATATATATATATCTATACAAATGTATATATATATATATATATATATATATATATATATATATATATTTATATATATATATATATATATATATATATATATATATATATATATATATATATAGCCATACGAGATATATATATATAGATACATACACATATACACACACTAAAGGTATCAGTAGCCATACATATGTAGAAGTAGTGTGGAAGTACTGGGTGCAAAGTATATCCCTCAGTCACAAGCCTCTCAACTGGCACCTATGAAATGTGTAGTGTGGCAACCATTCCCAGAAAGGAGAATACTGACGTTAAACATATACCAACCCACAAATCAAAGGACATGACATGACACACAGGTATGCATACATAGATAACCTGTATTCCTGTACTATACAATAATGTATGCCAGTACTGACACCACATAAGGTTTAAAATATGTAATCAGTCATGAATGCAAGGCCCACACAAAACAGTAGATGCAAGCAATGTGTATATATACAATACTATGATGTCTAGGCCAAGGCCTTTAATTAGTACAACAGTAGGAACAGGATTTGCCTTCAGGATACGTAACAATCAACAATTACAGATGTAGTTCAACAGACTCCAATTACACCCTGTAGTCAAGCCCTATGGGGAAAGGTAGCACTTGTGTTAATGTCACAGTATATTGTACATATCATTGCTTAACATAACACCTCACTATCACACTGAATGACCCTCGACTTAACAGTTATATCACTGGAAAGGTGCCATAGCCTAGGTTAATGGTGTAGAACCCCCCCACCCATAAAAGGCTGTACAAGGGCAAGGAACACTGTGTACCACACAATTACTTCAGGAATGTACAAGGGCAAAAATGTGTTCACCAGCTGCTGCTCCCATATACATGGACATGGCCCAATGGTTGGTGAGGGAGTCCATGACATGACTGGGATGATAGCAGTGATGCTAGCTGTAAATAATGATAGGCCATTGCCTAACAACCCTTCCTGTATCACAGCGGGACAAAGACTGGCATAAATGTGGAGGAGAGACAGGAACATATGGCCATATTTGCATTATTGCTGTTACACACCCTGGAAATTGCTGGTGTTACAGGATTTGTTGCAGCATACCCTTATGCAGGGATACGACATTGAAATATGTATGGATGTAGCCATGTACTGATAGCACTCAATAGACAGAATGCCACAGATATATGTGGGACAATGCCTGTGTGGTGCACAGACAAAACCTAACAGCCAATCACCCTGGTATCATATGGATAGGCCCACAGTGGAGAGCTATGCAGACAGACAACATTCCATGAAATAGTACCATGTACACAGAAACCCTGTAAGAACAGCAAGAAACATTGTACACAACAACACTACTCATGCTGTCTGTAGGTCTGGAACCTTACCCAAATATGGATATGGCCTGTGTCTGCAGGTTCTGCAGTAAGAGGTATTGCTACCTGCTGTCTGTAACACTGATCCACACACAGGAAGGATGTCATCCATACTGTAAAGGTGAAGGGACAACTCCCACAGAAGGCAGCAATTTATAGTACAGGGTTGCCATGACAGTGGTTATCTGAACTACTACACAGCAGGCTGCATGAAATTAGCAACTGGTGGACACTGTCTGGTGCAGAGGCCACTACCTGATCATGTGCAATACCAACAAAAGCATGCTGCAATCTATTCAAACCAGCTCAATCACTCTACTGGAGAGACTGAGAGAGAGAGAGAGAGAGAGAGAGAGAGAAAAAGTCAAGAAAGTTCACAAAGCTCAGGGTTATGTTACAGTGGAAACAACATAACAGGTATGTGAAACAGATATGCATTTACTGGCATGTAGTATATGGCATAGATTAATAGGATGTATACTGTGAAAGGATATATATGTGCCATCAGTACATGTTCCTGTAATGATGTTGTGCTCAACAACTGCACTGGATAGTTGTATTAGTCCCCGTGGGCAGTGAGACATACCTGTCAAATGTGCAGATCAGCAGTGAATGGCAAGAATGTGACCCATGATATCTGTGTTCTGTAAATTACTGTGGTCAACGGCTGGTGGGGGTATTAATACTGCCATGATAGACACATGGGTGAGAGACCACACCACTTGCAGGACAGTCATGTTAGATTGTAGAATAGCATGCCCAAACTGCCATAGCAGTATAATATGCTTATCTAAAGTTTGTCACCATATATACCCCCATAATGTTAGTCTGTGTACACATGTGACACCTGTCTGTGTTGCAGCAAGGTAGAACAGTTCAGCTGTGAATTAACAAGGGTACATGAGTGTGGTCCAGATATTCGTATGCTCCCCACATACAGATACATATATGTGTGATACATATTCACAGTTGTGTATGTGTACAGAACCTCAGACAGTTATACATTTATATAGGTATATAAACAACACAAAATGATATCTACCCATATATGCACATATGTATATATATATATATATATATATATATATATATATATATATATATATATATATATGTATATATATGAGTGAGGTGTGTATCCCATGTTCAGAACACATTGCAATAGTATGGGATGGTGAGGTATATATGTTTGTGAAGGGTATTAGGCGCATATTGGTATGTAGGTCTGGTTGGGTGACAAAAAAGACAGCATGCAGAGCTGGTATATGGCACATGTGGTGGTTAAACAGTGTGGATGGGTAGTTACATTTGGAATGTGGAGGCCATTGAGCCCCCACATGGGAACAAAGGGAACATGGTGGCCACCCATGGACAGTCATGGCAGCATCTACATGGACATAAAGGTGCCTGGGCTGTGTGCAGGGCAGGAGGGACATGCATGTCAAACTTTATGTATGTGTACTGCATTCCTCCAGGTGATGTACCACATACCCCATGTCACTCTGGACCTCCCTATGCCCAATACCCGTGACCTACCTGGGTGACAGACACATGTCTGTGTGTGCTCCATGGGGGGGCACCATCCACTGAGGTGGTTCCACAAGAAGGTAGTGATGAAACAGTAGAAAATGAGGTCCCATGGTGGGCCATGGATGTGATGTGGACTGGTAATGTGCACATTAGGTTGGAGTGGTGTTCCTGCTGGCAAATAACCCCTACACATACTGGTTTGTAGCTGTCATGGAACATATGTGGGCTGTAATAGTCCACACAATCCCAGAGCATGTCCAACAGCATGCATAGATATCCCCAATACTACAAAATGGCAGATGTGTAGCCATCACATAGCAGGCCTACCACATGCATATGTGGAAACATAGTGGCAGTGACAATGGCATGCAGGTGAAATACCCTGTAACAGCCCTGCAACTCTAGTGTCCTCACAGGGAGCTTATCTATAACCACATAGCAGAAGATGTTGTACAATACAACATATGGCCCAATGGTAGACATACCAGACACATACCAGTAGCGTAGTGTGAACATTATGTTGGAGCTGATATGGTGGCGGGAGACTGATATGTGTATTGTATTATGGTAAACGTGACATATGAGTTGCTCAGACATATTTCCATCATTATGTCTTTCAGGGAGTATGGCACATCTGAGAAACCCTTCATAAAGTGCCGCTGAGGAGGAGATCATTATCAACAGCATGATCCACAACTATAATCTGCTCTTCTCATGGACAAGCATGGACCAGCAGGAGAGAGCAGCTATGTGGACTGATGTAGTCTGCAGGGTGAATGAGGTGTGGTTGCACAGCCGAACCTATGAGCAGGTCTGCCACCATTGTAGTGACCTGCTCCAGCAAGTACGATGTCATGCCACTGCCGTGCAGGATTACCACCTCGCAACAGAGGGGGCATAACATCCACCCCCCACCAGAGTTGAGGAGCTGCTCATCAGCCTGGTAGCACCCACCCACTCGCAAAATCTCCAGACCTATACGGTCATTGAGGTGGGTGCTATTCACACACCACACATTGAGCATGCAGGTAAGGTTCCAGGGCATATCAGTAGACTACTGTATTGTATGCATCAGTACAGGTAGACCATGCATGTGTGAGATTTGGGGTATGTTGCTGCGTAGTACCAATAAGCAGTAATGCATAAACTGTAGTACTGTGGCCTTCAGCTGTTGTTGTACTGTAATATTGCAGCCAACCTGTAGCAATGCCACAGCTGTGGCCACTGACATCAGCTCTATCCCATGTCAATGTAGGTACCTCTGGGATACCAGCAAGGCAGCGGCATGATGTCGGTGAGTATGGTTTAAGGTTATGCTTGGCAATTCACTGTGCATGTCATAGCTAAGGTGTAGGCCATGCACACATCTAACACACCTACCCATAATGCATGCTGTGCATGTGCACTGAGACAGCATGCACCTCACTAATGGGATTACCAACCTCAAACACATGCAATACACAGTCCATCTCAGACAACTGTGGCTACACTCCAGTGCACATTGCCCAGGCACAGCTGATATCTGCCCAACATACACAGCTATGTCATATACAGAGCAGTTGAACATGCTACATATAACAACATCGCACTCACTCTGCTAACACACGCTCCAGGATCCTAAACCTAATCAACACATTACACAGAACATACTAGAGGGATAGGGCCCTGTCCTGAGGAATCACCACACTCTGGAACGGACTACCCATACATGTCAGGCAATGCTACTCATTGGCCCTCTTGACAGAAACACTTGCCAATTGGATGGGGAATAAGGAATACACCCTGGGTAGCATGTGTGTGCCATAGCCTGATAGGGACACAGGGGAATAACATTAGTGGATGGTGCATGGCAGGGAACCCCTGTGGCTAGGCATATATAGGTCCCAGGACCAATAGAACAGTACTCACCTATGAACCTTTGTACCACAGGCAACATCCGCTAGGGCCCAATCATGGTCAATAATGGTCTTTACACTCACCATAGGTACAGTACAATGTCTGTGTGGTTGGTCTAATGGTAAGCTATCACTCATACATGTACCACTGATGAAGACTAATGTGAATACACATCAAGTAGTCACTAAACACGTGTCCACACGTGATCCAGGAACACACAGAGGCTGTGAGCAGCAACGGAAAAACACCTGACACACAGAGACACATCCTGCAATGGTGTGCACACCCGTGAGGTATGGTGCACAGTACATGCCAGGGTGCTGAACAAATGCACAGCAATGCTGTGGACATGGGTGCAGTGGTTTCCAGGGGGAGGGCCATCACCTACAAACAGAAGCCATGCATCACAGCCATGTATAATATTGATAACAAGGATTGACTACAGTTGCACTGCATGCTGTTCATCCCCACATGTCCTGCATGCTGACATGTGTGTATTCACAGGTATGTGTGTGATACTGTACTGCACCATCACCTGCTATTGTGTGTGTTATGGGGTTGCCGGAGCTGTCTGTAGGTGCTGTCTGGTGTAGTGTATGGCTTGCCATGTATGTCGACTGCATGTGTGTATGTTTGTGTGTGTGTGCGTGTGTGTGTGTATTTACTGTTTAGCGGTGTTGTACAGGTCTTACAGTCTGTTCCCTTTTTTCCCCTCACAGGTGGAGAGGTGGGGCTGGGTCCCCCCTGAAGGGAATCTGATGTCACTGATACAGACAGTGACCATGAAGACAGGTGTGTTGAGGTACAGGAAAGGTCATCAGGGGCTGCAGCTGGGACAACAACTGACAACCCACACGTATCCACACCATCCATGCACATAGTCACACTGCCTCTACACACCTCATCACTATTGGCCCTAGCTGAGGGACAGCCTACAGTTGGCATGGGCCAGGACAGTGTGGTATCTATGAAAAATGTGTCAGGACACAGCAGCCATAGCCAGATGTCTGGCAGTGTACCACATAGGCAGATGTGCAGGGGTGCTCTTAGGGCACTGCTGGACATCATGCACCTGGCAGACGTGCAACCCCTATTTCAACCACATGCATGTTCCAGACTTTCATGGAAGCACAGGCATGAATGGAATGGTACACCAAGCAGGGTCTAAGGCCGCAGAGGGCTCATCACACCTCTGTAACTGACAGCATCCATTACCTAGCCTGTGCCATCCATAATTACACCAAGGTCATGGATAGATGGTGGGGTGAGACATTGGAACTCATCCAAAATGTCATGTCCATGCATCAGGACAGGGTGGGACAGTTGCAACAGTCACGTGGATGTATACCAGCAACACCAGCAGCTGGAGTTTGCCGTGGGCATCCAAACAATCACAGCCGCTCCCGTAGTGGCAGTACCAGCCCCAGCACTGTGGGGGGGGGCTGTCCTCAACCAGTCAGAGCAGAACATGTGCACATGGCCCTGGCCATTCCAAGGAGGGACCTGGATCCAGTGGATGTCTGTCAAACTCGGGGGACAATACTCGGCCTGGCTCTGTACTTGATATTGCCTGTAGCACCCCTACCAGGCACAGGTTCTATGTCAGTGGCTGGAGACGGTGAACTGCAAACCCTGCACGTACAGTCTGCAGCTTTCCCACAATTCCCTGTATAGGGCAGCCACATGGAGGCACTGTGTGCATGCAGACACACACGCATAAACAACAACCTAGGGCAACCACATACCTGCACACACAACATCACCAGTGGCCCATAACAATATTCAGCCCCCTCACACACACACTTGTTGTCAATTGTATGGCTCAGCCTAGGCCTCTGGCAAACCAACAACACACCCTGTGCATATGATGATACCTTTGCCACAGCGTGACATCCGTAACATCGATGCAGGGATAGGCTAACATGGTTCTGATGCACAAGGTGACTGTACAACAGTGTAGCAATGGAATGATGTGTAGCATGTTGTCAGCAGTAAAGTGAAATGCTAATATCTTTGAAGGTGTAGCTGTGCAGCCATGATGCATCCTAGCTCTAATTAACAATGCTGCATTGTTGTCACCAGTATCTGTACATATTGTGTTGTGTTTGTCCATGTGCCACATGGCTGATGGGTGTAGTGGTGTCAGCAGGCCTTCTACAGTGGACACCAGTGAGTGTAGTGGGTGGCACACATGCCATGGCTGGGTACAACACACAGTGCCGTTGGTCAGGATGCAGTACAGGTACAGGACTGTACACATGGAGGTATGTCCCCGTGCAGGTAACACATCTGTTGCACATGTAATCCCGCCAAGAAAGCATAGGCCCAACCACACAGTGGTATATATATATATATATATATATATATATATATATATATATATACGGTCTGCAATGTGGATGGCATTTAACATGCTAACAGCAGGGTGTATATCCCTCTCCCCTCTCTACTGTGATCCTCACCAAAGTAACATGTGTGTGCCAATGCCAGTGGCATAGTCCTACCCTTAGGAGGGTGTGAGGCGCTCAACTACTGTGAATGGTGTAGACAACAACTATCAACCTGATTACATACACTGTACAGTATTACAGACAGCTATGTGGGGGGATAGATGCAACAGTAACTGCAATTATGGCAGTTGTGTCCACAATAGCCACACCCAGTGAGCTATAGCAACCCCAGTAGTGCTGCACAGCTCAACAGTGTGGAGGAGGGCATTGACACATCTATGACCTGTGAAGGACTGTATGCCCACGGGATGGTGCCTGTGGTATGTTGGCATATGCCAAGCAGTCCTGGTGGAAACATATCCTGTGAACGGAGATCTCCATAACAACTACACATATTCCTACAAGTGGGATGGTGTACAAAAGCCTGCTATGATGTACCGCACGTCCTAACCCTCATCTACACCTGTCATGATTGGGTTGAGGAGGTATATGGGGTTCAGGTTGTATTCTCTGCCTTTGACAAGTCTACCATTGCAGGGTCCTGTGTGTTGAAATAACCAGTTAAATTGGCCACGGGTTCATTGATGGTATGTTCCATGTCCCTGCAGACCATAGTCATCCCGCTACCAGGTGGTAGTTCCCAGCTAACATGGCGGATTTGTGGATATCTTTGCCAACATTGGTGAAACCATTGTCAGGTGTAGGGCCATTGGATTGTATGAGGGATCCCAGCTACTTAATGCACCTGCCCAGGGGGTTCCCCAAACCATGACATGTCACTTGACTGTACTGCATGATATGTTAGTAATGCCAGCCTTACATCTTACAGGTGGGATGGAGTACTGTTAACGTGTACTGCCCTTGTTGTGTAGGGTCCAGCTTATGGGATATGCTAAGGTTGGTAGTGTATTGCAGGCCAGACATATTTGGCTGGGGGGGATACCTATCCATGCCAGATGTATGTTGTTTGGGTCTCTCAAACCCATCAATAGTGCATGTGGACATATATGCTGTGGTTACGTTCCCAGTTCCATCTACAGATGTATGTCAATATATGCCTATATTGATATATATGTCTTCAGCTTTGACAGGGGGACAATCATTCCTTTGAATGGCCCTTTCTGCAAACAGAAAGGACTAACCCATCATTTCTTATTGCACCACAGTTAAGAGAACTGCAGTTCTACAGGCACCTTCGCTGACATTTCAAACTGCAAGTTGGAATACATATCGTACTGACAGAGTGCATGACTCCCTGCAACCGCCCTCTGGGGGGCCGGGCCCCCACAATCACCTTACTGTGATATATAAACCCCTAGTGTGCACTACAGTGGGGATAAGCAATTATTCCCCATCCCCACTGTAGTGGCATCCGCAAACAAATTGCCTAATCTACAATGAGCGAATGCATGCTGACATTCGCACATTGCACATTCTATGCATGTATTGCAGGACTGTGCAACGTTGGGAACATACTATAGGCCTACCAGCCTCCAGACATATGGACTTCTCCCTTTGAAAGGTGAGCCATATATATGCTAACATATCTGCATTCCTAGTGCTGTCGATCTGTGGATGTGTGTGTGTGTGTGTGTGTGTGTGTGTGTGTGTGTGTGTGTGTGTGTGTGTGTGTGTGTGTGTATATATATATATATATATATATATATACCTATATTTACATATATAGATATGTGATATCCATTCAATGAGGAATATATATACACACACAAATACATCTACATGGTGGAATGCATTTCCTGTAGTGTTAGATACCTGGGCTGGATGATATGTATGTGGACACATCATGATTATCCATATCTGTCATGGCTTAGTGGTAAATTACTTTGTGTATGATGTGCAGGGTCCTGGTTATGAGCCTTGCAGGACCTGTTTATTTTGTTGCTGGGCAGAACACACAAACCTGCTTACAACTGCTTTACGGTACCTTAATCACTCTCTAGCCAGCGGGACATGTTCTGGCCAGCAACAAATTAAACTACTCTGGCAATGCTCAAACCAAGAACCCTACACACCCTAGGCAAACCGATGTACCACTAAGCCATGACAGGTACACAGATATTCAATGTTTCAGAAACATATCAGCCAGTCCTGTCATGCAACAGTGCAGAGAATGTTTACCAACATCTAGATGTCTGCGTGTGTAACTATAGTGCAACCTTAACAGATACAACATACCTATATATGTATAGATACACATGTATTCAAATATATATGTTGTTTTACTACCTCTATATATATATATATATATATATATATATATATATATATATATATATATATATATATATAGATATATATCTATATCACTATCTATGCACATATACCTAAATATCTGTTAGCAGGTTAATATATCTATATAGGTATATATGGCCATAAATCTGTAGATAGCAATTGCAGATTGACAAATACACCAATGTCCACATGCGCCGTTAATGGGGTTGAGAGGGCCCACACACTATATGTCTTGTACGAATAGGCATCCACCCACAGCCAAACACATGCGCCCTGCAATACACTACCAAGTACAGTCTGCCTTCCACAGGACATGTAATATCTGGAAGCTGTCAACCTCCCTAGGATACAGATACACATACACATATATGCTGATACAGATATATATATATATATATATATATATATATATATATATATATATGTGTGTGTGTGTGTGTGTGTGTGTGTGTGTATATATATATATATATATATATATGTATATATACATGTCACTACACATACACACTCAGATATATGTACAGGCAGATACGTATGTAGGTTTGCAGAAATGGGACTACTTTAATTGTGTACCATACCTGTCCTATATGCCATATCATATAGCTGTTCCAATACTGACAATCATATAAACGGAGTACTGCAACTGTGAAACAGTTAAACTTATACAGTAGTCTGGGAAGGTTCACAACTGTTGCAGTCCAAGCCAAGCCCTTCAGAATGTACAATAGTGCTGACAGACAGGGCCACAGGGTATCACACAATCAACAGTATGTACTGCAGCTGTGTAGTTCAGCAGCCTCTAACTACACTCTGTACAATTTCTGTAGGTGTTAAAGACGTTGTATGATCCAATGGGTTGTACCCAGAGCATATCAAGGCATAACACACAGAACAGTCTGTATTGCAGGGGGCAGTAGGCTTGCAGTACCCCAAGTCATGTTAGTAGTTGCAATATAGGTGGAAAATATGGTACTGTACATCCATATATCTTGTGGCAGATCACCCCTGATACCCCCACATTTGTAACAACCTAGGTCATTTATGGTGCTCCCCACCTGGATTCAATAATACAAGGCCATATACCACTGTTACATACACTGGCCTCTGCAGTGCATAAGGGCGCACATGTGTTGTGTAGGTGATGCCCACACATATATGGCCCCAGCCCCAGTTTATGTTTCGGGGGATTCAATAGCAGTGTACTAATGGCTGCAATGGCAGTGTAATATACTCACAGCCCACTAAAGCAAAACCCCCGACAGCATGACAAATGATCAGAGCTTGGTATATAGATGGGGGACAGATGCTGGAACACAGGCATATATGTGAAACACTGTTGCCATACATAAGCAAGGTGCTGGTGTTACAGGATAGTATATATATATATATATATATATATATATATATATATATATATATATATATATATATAGGATATATATATATATATATATATATATATATATATATATATATATATATATATATATATATATATAGATGGCTATTTGGATTGGTATGTGTACATATATTTCCACCATATGTCCTGTTCATGGAGTGTAGCCATACCCCAGCCCCTACAGGCACAATGTCATAGTGCAATGGGATGTCAGGTATGTATAGCAGGTATATTACTAGCCTGCTGCTACTGTCATTGGGATTGTCTTCACAGACATGATGTGTGTAGGTGCTGACATCTGCTTATAACATGTGTGCCATTGGCTACTGACAGACATCCTACGGACATCATTGTAATGTACCGCTGCTAGCATGTAATGCCCCAGTGGAATGCAGCAGAGATATTGGCCACTTTATATGGAACTTTGGACACACTCTGTACAGTCCAGAGGTATGCACATATTCCCTTAGTGCACCACATGTGTACCGGGCCTGACAATATGGATGTAGACAGCCATGTTGATGGGTATAACACATAACGATTGGTATACATTTGACACCATAGGTGTTGGAGTCACAAACTCCTGTCTGGCCTGACACATAATGACTGCTGGTACAAAGGTGCCATGGACACATACTACCCACTAGATATTGACATACATCTGTATAGCATCCCACTGGTCTGTCTGACATACATGAAGTTTAAGGGAGGCCAGGCAGCAGTACATCTGGCAAGTATTTGCACATGACATCACACTGGTTAAGCACACTGCGCTTCTAGGTATGTAACAATGCACTGTGCAGGCTACAGGCAGACTGGCTCAACACTGGCCTACATCTTGTATGGGGAATGCGCATGTACTTGCATATATATCAGGCTCAACAGCCATGTCACAGCACAGGGTAAGATACATCTGTGTGACAGTGCATTACCACAACCAATGTGAACACAGCCACAGCCGCATATGGTAGGTTAGCATAATATTACAGTATATGGACTATCTGTTTTACACCATCCTCATATGTGCCAGTCAGAGAATGTCCCTGCATATACGGGGCTGCTACACAGTTTGGTCTGATGGCTGTCTGGGGTTTTAGACATGTGTGTTTATGGCCCTACAAAGTGTACAGTGAAATGGTACCGTACAGTGGGGCAGCATGTAACATCTGATAGACGGGGAGGTAGGCAATTACATCTACCACAGTCTGTACACAGGCTAAAGTACATATTAACAATACACACACTGCCAACATTCACCATCACTACACATACCTCAGTACTGTACAAACATCCACAGAATGTCCAGCTTATGTCATGAAATATAACCTCTACTGTACATGACATGTGTAGCACTCTGATATATCACTGGTTTGTTATCAGATATGATGACATTATTTATGGCATACAGCACATATGCACCACTTCATGCATGCCATATGTACAAACGTTGACAGTGGTGTGGCTGACAGCAGATACACAGGGCCGGTATAGACATGTTGCTGTGATAACCTTGCATATTTTCCATTGTAACGGTGTTTGTCACAACATATGTCCTATGAGGGATATGAAGTCAGTAACTGTCATGGCCTTCACCATCTACAGACTGCAATCCTCACACTACCGTCTGTATTCCACAGAGGGATGCACTGTGAATAACACATGAAACCATAGGCACAACACTGTCCAGTGTGCAGATGTCCCCGCAGATGGGGATTCCTCATATATATGGAACTGATATGACAGGTATTACTACATGTACGACAGGCATATCCAGACAAACACTAGTAAACCAACATTACTCCAAATTCAGTATAGCAGCACTTACAGTCTGTAGTCAGGTCAGGCACATCCCCCTCCTGTTTGTTGGCCTGTTTCCACAGTGTATGTTGTTGAAGGTGAATCCACAATCCATCTGGGATGCCGTTTGACAAACAACAGATCTAGTTCCTGCTCACAGTGACTGAAAAGGCTCAACACCACAATGAACTTCCTAGGTACTGGAATGTGTTTCCATGCAATTGGCTATGGGATTGTTACCACACCTATTCCACATTCAATCAGCTAGGGGAGGGCTGCAATTCGTGAAAAGACCATGAGATGATCAGGAGCATCACATAAAATACACATGCTGCTGCCTAAGTAAGGCAGGTGTGGGTCCCCACATCCACCAGAGAGGGAGTGGGGGAGGCAGACAGAGGCAAATACATGTCAGTGAGTGGTGGGAGTGTAAAACTGAAGCATGTTCATGACACACACCTACCAGCACAGAGTATCAAACCCCGACATCTATGTAGTGTTATCACAGTTCAATGCAGTTACTAGATGCACCACATGGGTAACCTGATGTGGAGCACTCAGAACATATATGTGAGGGTGAGTGACATCTGCAACAGGGATACAGTAGATATATGGTAGGTGTCGTACACGTGTCTGTCTGCATGTACAGGTGCCAGCGTCAACACAGGCACACAAATACAAGGATGTACACACACTGACACACTTGGCAGGACCAGGAGTGCAACTTGTCACTAGTGGGATTGTCACAACACATCAATGTGGAGGTATCACATGCACCACACGGGTCATACGGAGGCTGTATGGGCAAAAGGTACGAGGAGATTTCACACATCAGACAGCATGTTTCAGTATCCCCTGGGGGGTTGTAGTGAGTGTGGATGTGGACATACACACCATACAATACACACACACGAACACACAAGCTGTCAGTTCTGACATGCATGGGTGCATGTCTACATGGGTGTTTGGTGGTCAACTGTGCCAGCAGGCTGTACAAAGGTAGACGATGGGTATACCTTGGCATCAGGCCACATGACAATGGTCTGCATTGTGGCTCAGACCTGTAGTTACTACATTTGCCCACACAGGTGGGTATTGCATCTCCCATCCAGTCACCTGGGTGACTATTGTGTGTGGCCAATGCTGTACACCACATGCCATGTATGTGTTCCTTAGTCCATGACTTGAATGGTGTCAGGAATGTGCACACCTCCCACATGCATGTACAGTGACATGTGGAACTGTACCTGGGGTGTGTGGCCCACAGATTATCATCAGATGTGCCAGTCTTGCCCACCTGTGGCAGGGACTGGTACTGGGCAGCAAATTTACCCTTTACCTACACTGATGGCATGCCAACAGCATTCCCTGATGTCAGTGTCATCTGTACATACAGGACATGTTGTCAGGCATGGTATGTTCATTGTGAATCACATGTGAAGGCACCACAGGTGGTGCAGGTGTCCATTGGGGAACATGGTAGAGGTGCACGGTGTGCATGTACGTGCATATTGGACAAATGGGCAGGGTGACATGCCCTCTGTAGCCCACTGCCATCACTGCTTAGCTACTATCAGTGGCCAATATGCAGTGTACTACCCATGCATTGCATGCTGCCTAGGTATGTGTCTTCATATGACACGTGTTGAGTGTGTGCGCTGGATAATAGTGGGGTTGCTAACTTGGATTGTCTGGCCTTGATGTCACATGTATAGGTATGGCTTTGCACCCCAGCCTCCCAGCTAATTTACATCTGTTATCTCTGTATGGTTGACATTGTGATATATAGTAGGGCCACCATAAAATAAATTAGCAAAATACCCTCCACAATGTCCAGAGTTGACACACACTCATCTCTACACAGGTCTCTCACACACACACACACACACACACACACACACACACACACACACACACACACACACACACACACACCTGTCATGTCTGGGAGTAGAACCCCTACCTAACTATTTTATTACACTACAGCACTACGCAGTTATAGTACGTCCCACTGACATTATTGGAGTGCTATTTCCCTACAGGTGTATTTCACAGTGAATGACATCAGCAGGATTACCAAAGTAGGGCATTTCAACTGTACTGTAAGTGACTAGCCTAAAATGCATTGTTCCCTACACAGCCAGTAAGACCCACACAAAACATCCACAACTGACATGAGTGGGTATAGAGCCCCTGATCCAGGTCGATATTACAGTACAGCATGGAGTTGTTATGGGATGCACCACAGGGATTGCTAAAGGCTTCCTTCCCCAAAGATGTATTTCACATTGAATGACATCAGCAGGTTTACCAAAGTAAGGTGTTTCAATTGTACTGCAAGTGACTAGCCTAAAATGCATTGCTCCCTACACAGACAATGAGACACACACATAACATCTACCACTGACATGTGTGGATATAGAACCCCTGATCGAGGTGTATATTACACCACAGTATAGAGCTGTTATATGTCACACCACAGGCATTACTAAAGAACTTTTTCCCCAAAGTGTTACTTCACATTGAATGACATCAGCAGGATTGCCAATCTAAGTAATTTGAAATGTACTACGAGTGAGTAGCCTATGATGCATTGCTCCATACACAGACATTGCAACACACACAAAACATCCAGAACTGCCATGGGTGGAGATGGAACCCTACCACAGTCCTACACCACACTACATCAGTACGCTGTTACAGGACACTTTACAGAGATTACAGGGCTATGATTTTAACACAGGTGTATTTCTAGGTGAGTGACATCAGCAGGCTTGACAAAGTCAAGTATGTGTATTGTACACGGTGTAAGTGGCCTAAAATCATTGCTCCCTACTCAGTCAGACACACAGATTTACACACCATCACATACACACAGTTGCCAGGTCTGGGGTCAGAACACCTACCTCACTACTTTATCACACTACAGCAGGATGCAGTTACAAGGCACACTACGAAGATTACTGGGCTGTGATTTTTCCAGAGGTGTAATTCTAGGTGAGTGACATCAGCAGCCTTGACAAAGTCAAGGATGTGCATTGTACGGGGTGTGAGTGGCCTAAAAACGTTGCTCTCTACTCAGTCAGGCACACACAGATTCACACCCCATCACACACAGTTGCCAAATCTGAAGTTATAACACCTACATCACTACTTTATCACAATACAGCAGTACACAGTTTCAAGGCATGCTACGGAGATTACTGTGCTTTGACTTCTACAGAGGTGTATTTCTTGGTGTGTGACATTAGCAGCCTTGACAATGCCAAGTATGTGTATTGTACGGGGTGTGAGTGGCCTAAAAACATTGCTCCATACTCAGTCAGACACACACATACAGATTATCACACACCACCATCACACACACAGTTGCCAGGTCTGGAGTTAGAACACCTACCTCACTACTTTATCACACTACAGCAGTATGCAGTTTCAAGGCATGCTACATATATTACTGGGTTATGATTTCCACAGAGTTGTATTTCTAGGTGCGTGACATCAGCAGCCTTGACAAAGTCAAGTATGTGCATTATACGGGGTGTGAGTGGCCTAAAAACATTACTCCCTACTCAGTCAGACACACACACACAGATTCACACACCATCACACATGCACAGTTGCCAGGTCTGGGGTTAGAACATCTAGCTCATTATTTTATCACACTACAGCAGTATGCAGTTACAAGGTGCGCTACAGAGATTACTGGGCTATTATTTCCCCAGAGATGTATTTCTAGGTGTGTGACATCTGCAGCCTTGCCAATGTTGTGTATACGAACTGTACTGAGTGTGAGTAGCCTAGAAAGCATTTCTCTCTACACAGCCAAAGACCGAGACATGCACATATACACACACTTACACAGTTGCCAAGTCTGGGGTTAGGACTACTACCTAACTAGTTTATCAGTACAGCAGTACACAGTTATGGGATGTGCTATGGGGATTACTGAGATACAGCTCCCTCAAAGGTGTATTTCACATTGGATGATCTCAGCAGGCTTGTCCTGATACTGCTATGGTGGGGGGGGGGGTGTTCATGGGCTGTAACACATTCATGTTGGGGTTGACATGCCACATGCTGGCACACATAGGGTCATATGCCACAGGTACATGTATAAAGCTACTAAGTGACATCTTCCTTGTACAGTTGTGTTGCACATCTGGCATGTGCAACATGCCGTCATGCTGACAGATACTGGGTGGCTAGTATCTGCACTGAGTGACACCTGCACCTCATGTGTTAGAGGCCCTTTGGCTGTGTGCTGGGTGGGACAGGCCCAGATGTATTCTTGTCATGGTCACCCTGTTCAACACATCTATGTCCATCTACCTTTGACTTATTATAGTGTGTTGTCCTTACATATATGTCTGTATTCCTATCCACTGTTTATGCGAGGCAGGAGTGGTGCATACTGACATGTCTGCAATGAGAACTGCAACTGCCAGATATGTCTGCTCCGCTGTTGTTTGCTGACATGGCCTTCTTGTGTTTATGTGTGTGTGCATGTCCAGTATGGACTTTCAGTATGTTGACTGATATTGCCGTCACTCCTCTGAGTGTGTGAGCATGCCCAGTATAGTCATCTATATTGCATGTGTGGATCAAGTTCAGGTGGTTTGTACTGCGTTGCTGACCTTTGTGCTGTACACTGACAGGTAGCATGCTGTGTCTGCAGGGTATACATCAGTCATTTGACATTGACTGCTGCTACATTTCTGCTTGGCGGGGGGGTGTCACCAAACCATTTCTACATTTCTACACAGGGTGGGGGGGGCACACCTGACTGTTACCATAAGTGCACATGGAATGGTGGGGCACACCTTATACTTTTACACATTTACTAGGACTGTACTGGTATGTTGGGTACACCATTTCAGTCTGTAGTCTTACCTATCGTGCTGGCTAGAGGCATACCAGTGTACTATAGATCATAGCTTTCACTCCCTACATATTAGTTTCTGACTTCCTAGCCTTCACAATGGATATCCAACTGGCTGGCCTGCTGTAGTCTGTCTGTGTAGGGCTGGGGTAGGGGGTTACCCATGGCGCTCATACAGAGGCCATAGTACAGCATTTGTTTGCATTTATCTACACCTATCCTGCTGGCTGTGACTGTTGTTGGGTATGTGCCCCCCCGACTGGCATGTGTGAGTCACTTTCCTTGTGGGTGTCCCAGTATTGAGGGTGGTGATGCAGGGCTGCCTATGTCGGATGCACATACTACACTCACTATACATGGTTGAGCACAGGTAGTGTCATGTTTGGCATCCCTTTTACTGTATGTGCAAGTCAAAGAGAGGTGTCATTACCTGGGGTCCCTACTGTGTCAGCGCATGTGCTATGCGTAGCCACTTGGCCAAGGCCAAGGCATACTGGGCATGCCTCCTTCTGCCTACTGGAGCAGGCTCAGGTTGTTCCTCCTCTGAGTCACTCTGCACCTGTGCAGGCCTTGCCACTGGTGGGGGTCTGTGTGGCCCTGCCCCATGCTGTTCCTGCTGCAGCTGTTTCCGCAGGATCCTATTGTGTAGCATGGCACATACAAGGACAATTTGGGTACATGTAGTTGGTGAGTACTGCAAGGCTCCACCAGATGTATCCAGGCACTGTAACCATGACTTGAACATCCCAAACACACACTCTATTATGATTCGTGTTTGTGCGTGTGCGTCATTATGGAGTTCTTGTTCAGGTGTGTGTGCATTTCTGATGGGTGTCATCAGCCAAGGCTCCAGTGCGTATCCGGCATACCCCACTAGGTGACCATGTGGGATGTCCCCAGTGGCAAATCTCTGGTACAGCTGCGTCAGATGCCAGATGTTGGAATCGTGGTAGCTTCCAGGGCAGCCAGCACACACATTCATTAATATGCCCTGGGCGTCGAACATGACCTGGCAGTTGATGGAGGTGAAGCCCTTGCGGTTGATGTAGACCCTACCCCTCTCACCTGGTGGTGCTTTAATGCATATGTGCGTGCAGTCTATTGCACTCACTACCTCAGGGTATTCTGCTATCTGGTGAAAGAGACACATATTGCTGGCCAATGCCTCACGGGTGATGGGGAAATATACATGCTCAGCGACATGTGCTGACATGGCATCCAGGAACTGGTGGAGCACCCTGGATGCTGATGCCTGTGAAATCCCCATCATATCCCCAGTTGGCCTTTGGAAGGTACCCGTAGCTAGTATTCTTAGACGTACACATACCTTGGTATCCACTGGGATGGGTTCCCCTCTGTTAGTTGTGGGTGTGAGGCGTGGCCGGCACAGCTCAACAATTTGCTCTAGGAGGTCTCTGTCCACCCTATAGTGCTCCACTATCTCCAGCTCATGTAGCCCTTGGTAGGTTACCCTGGGTCTGTACACTCTTCTCTGTCTCCTCACTGTGGGTTGCTCAGCAGCATTCACATCCTCACCACACTCAGCCTCTTGCACATGCTGATTTATGATAGCAAAAGCAACCCCTAACATTTTTTCTCTTGCTTTCACTGCAGGTGCAGGGATTTTGGGAAAAACAAGGGTGAAAGGTGTTTGCATAGTTTATAGTAGTGTGCTGGGCTGGGCTGGACTGCTGTCTGTGTAACTGGCTGATTCCACTACATTTCACCTGTCAGCTAAGCTAGTTCTCCTTGATTACCTTCCCATTGCCTCACTGTTTAAGCCTGTGTGCGCACCACGCAAACAGAGTGCTCATATGTGCACAGAGCTGCTTTTTCCTGGTTTAACTTCCTTTTTCTTCCTGTAGGACCTGGTGCATGGCGTGCACACCTGCTTACACTTTGTAAAGTGTGCTAGGCAGGCTTAGACACACCTCTTGCTTAGCTGTGCTAACCAAGGAACAATCAACAGCCACAGGTCTCCAATCCGCTTACAGTATGCCTGACACACACCCCCATGATGTCCCTTATATCCTAGTCCTGCACCCAGCTATTTATACTCTTACACTCTTGGGACCTGGCTCACACTCTAGGAAAATCTGGGATTCACTTACCTTTCCCTCATTTGCATAGGATTGCCTACTAATGCATAGTTACATGCCCCACACTGAGCCTCCCCCCTTAGCAAACACTACTCACTGGCCAAGCTGTCTTTTGCCTGCCATTGACTTGCATGGCAGAATACTGATTTTTTTTTTTTAGAATGGTAATTTTCAGTTTATTTTATTATTTTTCCCGATCCCATTTATGCGCCGCTGCGCTATGCTTAAACAGCCGAGATCGGTGAAAAAAAAATTAAAGTTGTTTTATTAATTTTTTAAACAGTTTGCAATGCCAATGACCTTCTACTTGGCCATTGAAATGCTTCCTCAATAATATGCAGCCTTTAGTTGGAGCTGTCATAGCTCCGTTTTGGAATATGCAGAAATGTACTCGGTTACTAACTGAGTACATTTCTGCAGATTGCACTTGTCTTGCACAGACTATTGCAAGCTTCTTGGATTGCAATATCAACTAATTTGCATGGATGTCTCCAGCAAATGAGGTGATTTGCATACCAGGGCTTAGTCCGTGCAAGATTAGTGCTGGAGCTCTCATGCACGGCCATGCCAGCTGTTCCTGGATCGCACGTCAGACATATTGCCTGCGTGAGCTACTGCACTCATCTTGCACTCCGTGCAGGCTTTTGAGAATCTGGGGGATTTGTTATGGACTTTGTATATAGTTGTTTATTTTATGATGTTTACCATATTTTCTGTAACATTTATTCATGTATATATCTTATGAAAACTAATAAAAACTTACAAATAAAAAAAAACTTTTTCAGATGATATAAGAATGTCATTTGGTCTTAATAAATGTGCATAAGCAAACTTTAAAGCAGTAAACCTGCAGCACAAAGAAAACATCAATTTGGGAAAATAATGTAATATAAAAGAACTTGAGCAAGAGGGATTGTTTAAATATTTGGGAATTAATGAACCAAAAATAAAACATGAAGAAATGTGAATAAAACTTATTAAGGAATACTTTAGAAGAGTTTAATTCTGAAAACAGCATCGTCATCTAGGAACAAAATTCAAGCTATAAACCAATTTACTCTACCTGTCCTAACTTACAGTTTTGGAGTGATTGACTGACCCCAAAATGTGTTGGACAGATTAGACAGGAAAACAAGAAGGATGCTTCATCTTCACCAAATAATTTATAAAAATCAGTGCATACCAAGATTATATATTCCCCATTCAAAAGAATGATGGGCCTCCTTGAAATTGATTACATGTATAGATCTACAATTGTGGGACTGTACATATAACTGCTGACCTTACAAGATGCAAATTTATTGAAAGTTTTGAAACCTGAGGAGAATAAATCTAAGATGACTTCCTTGCTCAGTCTAGCAGAAGCATGTTGGCATCAAGCAGGAATAGAAATCAAACCAGACATAGATAAAAATCAGGCAACAACTGAATGTGCCAAAAAACAAAAAAAAGAATATAAGGTGAAGGACCAGATGAGAAGGCAAGAAATGTGGAAAATTCATAAATATAATTACAAGTATAGTAAACTTCTGGAAGAACCTCATGTTGATCAGGCTTGAACACAGGAATGGTTAAGTAGAGGCAAATTCAAACCAAGAGATGAAAGGTTAATACTGGCGGACCAAGACAGTGGGTTATGTACACATTGGTTTATAAAGTCCATTGAACATGTGGGAGAAAAAGAAAAATGTAAGTTTTTGAAAAACAGTATTGGAAACAGTTGCACAACTCATTACTGATTGTGACATACTAATAGCAGAAGGACTACATACTGAAAGTCATAATAATGTGGCAAGACTGTTGCACTGGGGAAGTGCAAACATTATTGTATTGAAGTACCGAAAAACACTGGAAACATGAGCCACAAAGCATCATGGAAAAGGATAATGTCTATATCACATGGGATCACCCATTACCAAAATTCAAAAGATAGATACTGGAAAACTGGATATAGTAGTCCATGAAAAGAAGACAAAACTAGCATTGATCATTGAAATCGCCATACCCAGTGACTACAGTGTTTTGCATAGAGAGAGAGATACACAAAGTCATAAAATATCAGGATTTACAGGCAGAAATGAAAGCAGTGTGGAAGAAAGATACTCTGATAGTTCCAATAGTAGTACAAGCAATGCGTCTTATAAAAAATAATCTACAGCCATATTTAGATATGTTACCAATACATCTAACTCCATGTAAACTGCAGAAGGAATCATTACTGGGCACATTGCAGGTGCTGCAAAGAGCACTTCTGCCTGACATTGAAGAAGCAATACTAATTTCATGAACTTTAATTGTACTTTGACTTAGGAATGTGGTCAATTCCTGTCATGGTATTAGAAACCCAAAATATATGGCAAAATTAAAAAACTAGGGATTAACCCATATATCACTAGATGGGTAGGCAACTGGCTCACCTACAGAATGTATACTGTCAAAGTTGGGGATTCCACCTCCACCACTAGGCCAGTTACCAGTGGCATACCACAAAGATCTCTGCTGGGCCCACTGCTGTTTGGAATTTATTTCTCAGAAGTCCAGACAAAAATAGATGGCCTGTGGCTTACCAAGTTTGCTGATGATTGCAAATTGGGTGTCATCATTGAGTCTCCAAATGATGTTAACATATTACAAAGGGGGCTAACACAGACAAATTATTGGTGGCAAAACTATGGACTAAAACTAAATGCAAAAAAGTTCAATTGGTAAAGAGAAAGTCCCTGCAAATTACAATATTGACAGCATCCCCCTAAGTTCAAACAAAGTGGTGTGACATTTGGGAAGATATGTTGATAGTAATCTAAACTCACCATGTGTTCACAGTGGTAAGTAAAGCTTTCTACATTGCACATCTCATAAGTAAGGGCATTGCAACCAAGATGAAGGATGTTATAACTCCTCTGTACTTCACCCTCGTCAGACCACTAATATAGTACAATGCTCCCCTTTTCTTGTACCTCACAAAATACCTGCAGCAGCTGGAGAGACTACAGAGGCTTCTCACCAGGAAAATTCAGGGCCTCCTAAACATAACTGACATGAAAAGATTGAAATCCCTGTCACTGTGTGAAGATAGGTGAACGCTGCCAGCCTAGCCAGATAGAATTTTGTAAATCACTCTGTCATTTGTAAATATTAATATAAACCACAGGCTTGTTCTCGTAACTAGAAGAAAATGCTGTTAAATGTTGAACTTAAAAAATATAATAACAGTGCACTCTGCTGTAGGAAAGCTGATAAGTCAAGAATTGTGTAATTGTTTGATGTCAAAACTCAGAGCCGAGATGTTAAGATAAAAGCATTCTGCCTATTGTTTTGAGGCCAGAGTTAATGGCTAAAATGTACATGTATAATTTCTTTTATTGCTCTGGCTTCCTGACAGATGCAAGATCAAAATGGCTATTAACCTCTGAGTTTCTGTTAGCCTGGGAAAACCAGAAAATTGTTAAGAATGATGAATGTGAAGCAGCACTATGTTATCAATTTAAGGAGAGAGAATCAGAGGGCATTTGTCTTCAGAACATCCAACATTTTATTTTATTTTATTTATTTATTTGCTCTCTACCACTCTCTGTACCACATTTCTCTTACCCTTCCTCCTTTATGGTGCCCCTCTTTTAACTAATCTACAATCATCTCTCAAAACAAAACTTTCAACCTGTTATAATAAAATAGCCAAATTTGCCACTAGCAATAAATCTTCAACCCATCACTGTGTACCACTCCACAAACTAAATTGGCTTGAACTTCCCAACTACCTCTCCTACACTCAACTAACATATGTACACAAACTCATTTTTCAACCATCCCTCTGTCCCTCCCTGTCCACTACCTTTAAAATTCACCATACTCAAAGACTTCTTAGATCTACTAATCAAAACCTAATAGAAGTCTATAGACCCCATCGCCTCCCAGGAAAAAACCTCCTCTCCTTTTCACTAGCACGCCTATGGAACTCCCTCCCACCCTCCATTCGTACCATCACTAGCCTTCCTACCTTTAAAAAATCACTCCACTCCTACCTATCATCCACATGGGAATGCTCCTGCTCCTACTCCACATAATCTTTCTATACTCTCTACTGTATTCCACCTTTTACTCTCTCTACCTCAGATAGTAATCTATTCCTTAATAGTTCCTATCCTCCTGAAAGCCTTATGCACCTATCTACTCACTTCCTTATCCTTGTGCCTATGATATAATTTGATTTCAACTTTAATATGTTTTATTATTTGATTGTATTAATGCTTAACTTTACTCATTGTAATCACTGTTCCTCGTGATGTCATGTACAATAATTTGGATGTAAATCTCTATAATATGTAATCTCTATAATATGTAATCTGCATATAACTCTCTATAATATGTAATCTGTAATGGAGCTTTTCGGATAATAATATTGCACAGTAATAGTGGGGCACCCTTTGTTAAGGGCCCTTTTAGTAGCTGATATTAGTGGTTGGTGGCAGTAATTTCTACCTTATAGCCTGTTAGAGAAGGGGACATACCTGGAGAACCTGTGCCAGCATTCCCCAGGAGTGTCTGTGTGTTTGCATATAACTCATATCTCAAAGTGTGTGTGTGTCAGCTACTTGGGCAGGGACACAAAGCACTGGTTGGACATAGAAGGTGTGGGAGGTTTTAGCTTGACCACTAGGCTAAGATATCTACCCTGTAGCTGTGCCAGTGGGGAGTCTTATTTGGGATCTGGAGAGAAAGGGAGAAACCAGCTCCAGACTGACTGTAATCTCTGTGTGCTCTTAAGATAAATTGTACTTTACTGTGTGTGTGTATTTGCTATCCTTCCTAATGTAGATGCCCCTCACTGGTGTTAGTGGTGAAGATTGAGGCTCCTTGATTGCTGGGCCAGTGCATGGGCATCACACACTGTACTCTGCATCCTACAGGCTGCTGAGAGATGAAGAGTGCCTGACCTAAAGCAGTCTCTGACCCCACCCTAATGGAAATGCTGCACGTCTGAAAATCACATGGTAGAAGAGTCACTCACTCCAGGGATCTCAACTTAGCCTATGACATTAACAGAACATGCTGGAGAGACTGCTATATCTCCCAGAAATTAACAGAGCATGCTGGAGAGACCGATACATCTCCCAGAAATTGCCACTGCTCAGGAATAAACTCCCAATTCATATTAAGCAGAGCTCCTTGATGACCCTATTCAAGCACAACCTAGACAATTGGATGGGAGACCATAAAGTCACCATGGGAGTGGCACCTATGTCCCTCATGGCCAGTGAAAGTTAGTGCTGATCATAGATTTGCTCTGTGAATAACGACCATCTAACCAAGGTCAATTAGGAAACAAGGGTATAACATGGCTAGGCTTGTAAGGGCCCTAGGGCCATTAGCCTAGTACATTCTTATGAATCTGTGAACCTTTGAAACACATCTTGCTGACCAAGTCAAATGCCTACATAATTAATCTTACTTTTCATTATAAAAGATAAAAAGAGTTAAAGAAATAATAAAATAAAACCAAAACCAGTCAATTATAACATGACAAAATGGACTCAGTCCTACATCACTAAACTAATGAATACCCCCTTTTCTAAACAATTGTGTTATCATAGTGATGAGACTCGCATACCTTAATGAATCTGTGATGACCCAAGAAGGGCTGGTCATGGCAGACTAAACATGCATTCATACCTCTCGACTTCCAAGAAATAGGAATCATTTCACTGTCCTTTAAGAAAATCTTAGCATAGGGTCAGAAAATGCAGCACCTTTTCTTATTTTCACTATAGATGGGCTTTATATGTTAGCCCCTATAGGGTTAGTAATAGGATATCTTTGTACAGCCTTATTTAATATTTAGTAAGGTATATGCCCATAAACTGGTTTATCTTTATTAGGAACATTAGTAAATCTAGCAGGAGCAAGGATAGATCTGTGGCCCATAGCCATAGTGCTATGACTAAAATCATAGCACCTGAGAAATATGCAGTCTACTGGAAAAGTAAATTGCAAACTATTCCAGTATTAATATAAAGAAAATCATATGGCAAAAAGCAACTTCACACATGTCAAAATTACATTGGAAGATAAGATCCTTTGGTCTAAAAGTGGCTCATAAACAATGAAATAAGAGCACAGAACAAGTACTGGTAGTAACAAAAGTTTTAATATAGATGAATTAAGTTTAAAAGGGCATCAAGACAGATACCCTCTAGATATAAAAGGAAAGTTTGATGCTGAAAGGAAATATTCTCTATTAAAACATCAAATATAAGAACTATGAACCAGGATAAACTTGATGTGCTAAAGATGAGATAATAATAATTAATATTGACATTGTGTAAGTAGGTGAACTAAAATAGACTGAAATGGGTAATTTAAAATCAGATAATCATGAGGTCTTCCACTGAAGGAAAGAATCTTGCTGAATAAACGGATAGCTCTCATAATTAATTAAAGGTTGACAAAAAACAATAGTCAGTTACAACCCGAAAATGAAAGGCTGTACTCCATTTTAATCAGACTGTAAGTTAAGCCATTCAACATTTCACAGATATAGGTTTATACTCCAACTACAGATGTTGAAGATGGAGAAGTTGGCCAGTTTTTGAGGATCTGCACCAACATATGGAATTAATGTGCAAAAAACAAATCAGACTTCTCCGTTTCCTTTACACTTGAATAGTCTTACCCTCTCTTTCCCCCTCTACCAGTGTCTTACATTCCCACCCCCTTTTCCTTCTTATACATTTTTGTCACTGGCTGCCTTTGAAAATGTTTGGATTCACAATGTCAAGTCCCAAGACATCTATAAAAAAAGGCAAAGAATACAAGAGAAGAGGGAATATTTACAATCACTCTTCTCCTTAAATCTTGTTTTACAGGGAGGACCAGCTCCTCAATTCTGAGATCACCATACCTCAGAGACAAGGGAAAATTCCAAGAAATGGCAGTCTCAGATGCTGCATATGTAAGCCCAGGTTTTCAGTCATTCCATCTTCAGAATTTGGGAATTGATTATCCTCAAACCTTAAAACCTCAGAAAAATAAGATACCACCTAAAAACAAAACACACACTGGAGCCAGAATAAATTTAGCGGTTTCGTCTTGTTTATTACAAAACTTCTTCAGAATTACATTATTAGATTATCCTCAAACCTTCTTTCCCACTTCCTGTCCCATTCTTGTTTCCTTCCTATCACCCCCTGTACTATATCATCTGCATAATAACCCCCCAGTTCTTTCCTACCATCCATTCTTCTGTCACCCCCTCACACTATCCATCATTATTCTTACCATTTCTTTTTCTTACCTGAGGCTGTGTGCTCTTATTTTTCATCACACGGTTTACCTGTAAATAAAAGGACTTCATATTTTCACTGTTGTAAGTACATGATTTAGTTATTGCTGCTATCATTCATATTCATGTTTGTAACTTGACTGTAAATTGATGGTAACTTTGGAAATTTCCCAGTCCTCTGCTAAAAATGGACTTTTATTCAATCAAACTATGCCAGTAAACAAATATAATAAATAAATACATACATGTATAAATAAATGAATAACTAAATAAAACACATTGGATTCATCATAGGTATCTGGAATACAAAAGCTGGTAGATCAGCTGGAGTGATGGTCAGGTTTTGCCTTGCAGAACCAAATGAAGTGTGATGCAAACTAATACAATTATGCCAATATAATTCACTGGTTATAACAAACTCTGGTTTTCCAATGTCTAAGCCTAACTACTTTGAAACATATTTTTTTCCTTGCACTGATAGACAAGGGCCTTTACCCTTCCCTTCTCCAGATCTCATTGCTACTGGTTTAATTCATTGCACTGCAACCTAGACACTTGTTTAAATTCATTAAAGCAATTCAGTATTGCATCAAAATTTTCATCTGCTTTATGCCATCATATATAAATAGCAAGAATATCATTTACATTTTTATTCTTTCTCATTGATATTATTTTTTTTCTGCCTGACTGCCACTAATGGTTACCTTTATAGCTAAAATAAGAAGTCTAGAGGATAATGTGCATTAATGCCTAACATCACTTCTTTTGTGGCACCCATCTGAGAATACCTAATGTATTATAAAAATAAATGAATGATAAAGAGAAAAATGCCATCAGCTCACTGTGCAGTAAGGTCTTTAACAGCACCCTTCCCATAAAGCAAAAGCCTTTTTGACTTCATACTGTATAATCACAGATTGATTGCTCTTAACTGCATGTTGGTATAAAAAACATACCTTCCAACCTCCTACAGCAAGAAATCTGGAAAAAGCATTAGATTATGGACAGACAAAGGCCCAGAAATAGTGATAGATTTCAAATATTGCTCTTACAGATTTGGAAAGTTGCTAGAATAACAGGATTTGTGTTATATGCATTTTCTGAAAGATATGGAGTCTGAAGCTCAAATGTATATAATTATTTAGTGATTTCAGTCCTCAATTATTTGCCAAAGACCAACAAATCTTATTAGGAAAACAAAAATATGAGGCAAAAATCCTGCACATTCTGGACATTTGAGAGGTATGTATAAAATAGAAGCTAAAAGCTACAAGTTATCTGATATTTGTTTTCCAGTAAAGAAACCATTTTGATCTGTTTGGATTAGTGAAGTTACAGACTAGTTTCATAGGTTCATAGGTGTATGCTATGCTAAAGACGGTGGGGTCTTTAAAATTCTAGTCAAGCACTCAGTGGTATCCCACAAGTTTTTATTAAGGGTTATGTTAAGGGATATATGTAAGCTAGAGCAAGATTTATATGCTGCCTCTCTTTTAGAGACATAGGTGCTAGAACCAAGATACATGTCTGATTTCCCATTCATTGGTCTGGGTTTCTTTTGAATAGAGTTAGGGAAGACCTCTACTTCATGTAGATGTGAAGCCTGTTCCAGAGAAGGAGAATTTTCTGAGACACATACCTGTCTCTCCAACATGTCCTATTTATGTCACAAGCAAAGTTTAAATTCCTAAATTGAGTAATTCTGATACTGTTTGTTTTGTGGATACCCAAAATGTCCTCCCGTGTCGGATTCAAGGATGCCTTGCATTTCAGGCATAGAATGCCTATCAACAGCCTGTAGGAAGCAGAGAATAAAGATATGTTTGAGGTGATCTGCATAGGGCATGCTATTTTTGCCTGTATTCTTTTTTCATGAGGCACATTTTGGATGTTCCAATTGTTAAATATAATAATAATACAGTTGTGCAATACATATGTCATAATGATTAATGGTGGTTACACTTCCTGAGAAAATATAGGTATATAAAAGCAGTCATGATATCATAGGATGTGACAGTTACACAAATTAACATTGTAACAGATGGTGTTAATTGATATATGAATGTCAATAACATGCTGGGTTGAGATGACAGTTTGCTAGGACAGTACATATATTATGGGATATTTGCATTTTGTGCATTTCATCAATATAACATATTGGAAAATAGGAATGGCTTAGAAGCCACAATCTCCTTTTGCAAGAATCAAAGCCATCCAACCAGTGTTAACACTGACCTGTGTATTAGCTGCATACACCACAGAAATGGGCCTAACACACATATGAGGAGAATCACCCATGAAGGGAATTATGTTCTTCAGTATTCTAATGCTTATACATTCCATATGTAGATGTGTGTGGGGTTACAAATGTGAGAACAGAGTGTGACCTAAGTAATACCCACGCATAAGACAAGCTTGCCTGACAAAGTTATTGTGCAAATGAGGCAAAATGTGTCCATCATGAGCAAAGGATGGTCCAACAGAACAATAGCCAAAAATATTCCAAAGAAAGACCATCTAACATGACCAAGACCAAGGTAAAAGTGTGTATTTCTTCTTTATTAAAGGTAAGCACTTAACATGCCATACAAGGTGCTTCTTCAGAACATTTAGTATAATATATGATCTGAAGTAGCTCTATGTATTGGCAAGAAAGCTCTTATCTTTTAAAAAAGAATTAATATACAGTTTTACCCCATTCTGGTTCATGCTGGATGGGTTTTCTTTGGAATATTTTTATGCAGAAAGATAGGAACAGAGCCAAACACCCCACTATGATGCAAAGTATTCCTCAGAGATGTGTATTGTCAGCATCTGCCACAGGAGGTAACAATGGGTATTGTCACAAACAAATGAAATTACTGTGTAAATTAAGAAAGGATCCCTAATAAAGAAAGTCATATTAGCATATCAGACTGATGCTCATGTGAACACAATTGTGGTCAGTCCTATATTAATGATGAGTGTTCAGGGAAAGTTTCTCTGTATGTCTGTACACATACTACCAATGGACTGGAGTACACTCATGTACACCACAGTACTCAATGCATTAGATAAAGTAGGACTTTCACCACGACATTTTCGGAACAAATGTCTACTGAAGCTATGTTCACATATGTTCATTCAATATATGAAGGGATAAGACATAATGTGATGGTTTTTGCATGATGGCAGTACATTCACACAAAAAGAAACTTTATGCCAGAATTGAACATCAGCTGCAAAACTCTTCCATATAACAATATGGCTATTAATCACATTCACCACAGTGGGACTGGTATCACAGCTGTTGAATTCCACCTATCTGAACTCATTCAATCAGTTAAACTTTATTTGCCCATGATTTTTATCAGCTATAATTGATTGGGGAGGCCTCTGCCAATCTATATGTACAATAACATAACTGGGGTTGTCTTTACCGCAGAACAGTTAAGAACACAGATGTTTAGTCACTCAGTGCTGGTTTGGGACATTTGCCTAAGCATTAAGAAAATCAACAGCATAGTAGGATGAAGAAATGTGCATTGCCAATTATCATATGTGTGGTTGTGTGAAAGCATTGCATCATGTCTATGAATAAAGGAATATGTGTCCCTGCAATTACTTAGAAATAATCTTGCTGTTTCTCAGACAACATTGCCTGATGCTACTTATATCTAAGTACACATGTACCCCCTTGCTTTTGTCGCTGTAGCAGTAGAATACCAGTTATGTCTAATGTGGATATAATCCTCTATTGGAAGGCATGCCATACTTAAAATTACATCAGCTCATGTCCTCAGTCCTTAGTAGGTGTTTTACTACAACTGTGACAGAATGACAATCTATTCAAATGACAGAATCAGTCTTTAATTCAGCCTTTTCAAAGGAAATTTAGAATAAACTCTTGCAAGAGGAAGCAACAATTACACATGAACATAGCACATGTGGGTGACAACACTGTTAAAAACATGTACAGTGACTGTAAGCAGTGACGTCAGAATTTTAACTATATAGGTAACATCGCAAGCTAATGAAGGTTTGCTGATACGCAAAGGCAACTACAGATTTATATGATGACTGTGACACTAGACATTTCAATGGATGACATCACCATTGTGTATTACCTTCATGTTTCTGCTAAAAAGTTGCTGTGCAACACAAGCACACTGTACATACATACATATCTATCCATATATATGTGTATATATATATATATATATATATATATATATATATATATATATATATATATATATATGGGATACGTGCATATGTTCAAAGTTTCACTTATTCTAACTCACTTCACCAAGTCCACTTGTTCGAAGTAGTGAAACTTCAAACATTGACTTCAGCAGTCACACTATAGCGTGGAATGGGAATATTCCCTATTCCCCACTGTAGTGCGATCTCGGAGTTGGTATATTTAAGTAGGGGTGGCGTGAGGGCACAGCCCCCCCACATGAAGAGGGTGCAGCAGGGCTTGACCCCCTGCAAAACATGTTTTAGCATTTTTTTTTTTGGGTCGCCCGGGGAACTAGACTCCAGTGAAAGTGCACTTTCATTGAAGTGATATTCACTGAAGTGTGGGTCTCCTGCTCTATTTTGAAGAAGTGTTCTTTCGATGTAGAGCAGTAGACCCATATATATATATATATATATATATATATATATATATATATATATATATATACATACCACATATATGTATTTGCAGCCTGTTCTGGACAGTAAGTGGAAGAAACACACAATCATATACAGCAGTCATTCCTGTATTTGATCTCCCTACTTATGTACTAAAATAATCTACTCACAAGTGTATTATATACACCTGCCACTGGAGAAATTTCACTGCATGTGAGCCACACTGCATCTTTGAAAGGATGACATCAGCCGTGTCATACAAAGGTGATGCATATACAAAAATTACTTCTATAGCTATGTGGAATTCTAAATGTTGCCAATTCTAAGAGGTGTAACACACTCCTGCATCCATTCACACATGCACACACACAGTCATGAGAGTCTCTTTGCTGTATTTGAACTCTCAACCTATTAACTGACACAGTTTACAAATAAGTGCATTATATGCATGCATCACAGAAGAGGTTGGAGTGCATTATTGAAATGATAACCTTATCAGTGTGTTGCAAACAGTATGCTTTTGTGGACAGAGTGAAAATGGGATGAGGATGATCTGACCATGTAAATGTTTTTCACAAGTGGGACTCAAATGAGCACCTTTGTTGAAGTAAACCTCAAGTGATGCAAGGGACCCACCATTGCACACACAATGAATGCTGTGAGATTAGAACCCCTTACTTATATCGTTATACAACCTAAAGGGCACATTAATTAATGCAAGTGCCACCACAGAAGTCTGACTTTGATAGTGTGTGACAGTGTACTTTATAGAGGATGATATCAGTGTTGTGTTGCTGTGAAGACAATGTTGAGAGAAGGGTCTGACACTGATGTGGAATCATCCTGAAGTGTAAAATGTACTCCAGCCTATTATTTTATTGAGACCAGCAGTAGATAACATCAGTATACATAACCCTATGTACATGCCCCCCCCCCACACACATACTGACTACCATGAGATTAGAATGCCTAGCTATCTAGCTATGCAGTTTAGAGGACACAATACTTAATGCAAGTGCCACTGCAGATATCCAGTGTTTTTAATGTGTGAGTACCCTTTATAGGGGATGACATCAATTTGATGTTACAGAGGAGATGATGTTGGGAGAAGGGTGTGACACTGCTGCAGACTCACCCTGCAGTGTAAATTTTAATTCAGGCTACTACATTATTGAGGCCAACACTAATTAAGGTGAAATTTAGGCAACTCTGGAAACACACACACAAGCTGACTGCTGTGAGATTAGAACACCCTACCTATCCATTAATACATGCCTGAGAAAACAGTACTTAAGTTAAGTGCCACCACAGAAGTCTGACTTTTACATTGTGACAGTGCAATTTAGATAGAATTAGCTTTTCATTCTGTGGCATAGAAGATACTGTGAAGTTGAAGGTTTTGTGCAAATCTATATTTGTTGATATGACAGAGCAAGGACAATGTTAAAAACAATAATACATCAAACTGCTGACTTATGTAAGCTACGCTTTCATTAATGTACGCTGCAGTACTAAGACTGACATATACCTACCTGTCGTGTATATGAGACACACATACTTGTGAAACATATGAAGGACCATGAGTCAGTAATGGATCATCAGGTAATGCTTATTGTACTTAAACCTTAATGAACTATACTAGTGTGCTGAACACTCTAAAGTGGCCTTAGGTTTGAATGTGCATTTGAGTGTGTAGTGTGAAAGAACTACCATAGCAGGGCTAGCCACCTGGTGGTATAAACCCTTTCTCTTGATGAGTGCCACAGTTGATGTGACATCCTGACCCCATGTGCAAAAATAGTAAAAAGGGGTTGTGGGTGGATGGATGGATGGATGGATGGATGGATGTGCTCATGTACAGACAATCTAGACTGTCAAAACCAAATAATACTTACTGTTCCAATGTAAGAGAGATAAAAATGATTTACATGCATCAAGGCTGTATGTGGCTGTATGTCATAAGTGTCACTGCTGTAGTGCAGACCCAACTGTCCAGAATGAAGTGGTCAGTTAACCACACACTTCACTGCATTTCACATGAGTAAATTAAACAATTTCCATGTAATGAAAGAAGTAATATACTTTAGTAGCAATACTTATATTTGGTTCAATTCTCTTCCTAAAGTGCAATGCTGAGAAACATATTTGCATGGATATTGGCAAAGTATTAGCATATGCATGATTAGACTTTGATTTGCTGAACTGAGACTATAAAGTTCCAGCAATTAGTGGTATTCAGTGGTGCTCCACATGTGTATCCTTTCTATGTTAGCTCCAAAGCTCAATTCAAAACTGAAGGGCTGTGATTACTTTCCCCATTTGTGCAATGGTACATTGAGAGCAAACAGAGCTTTCTGCTGAAGGAAAAAGTGAAAAACTTTAATTTGGTTTAACTTCTACAGCACAACCAGGCTTAGCAGTGATAAGTAGCTGTCAGCACTCTGCACAGTACTTACTGGAGAAAATCCACCTGCACACCTAACTTTCTCTGTGGCACAAAGTGTAAACTCTCTGAGCTAAAAGAATAAGCAGGGATAACGTAGGGGTTTGAGTCCAGTATGCAGGTCATTTTACAAAGCATGCCAGAATGTGATTATAGTAACTTTATCATGACTTTAAGAATACATAGACCTGACTATTAATTATATGTTGCTGGCCAAATTGTGTGTGTAATAGCTACTGAAATAATCTCATATACCTATTCCATATGAGACGTGCTTCAAAGAAAATCATAAATCAACTGGGTGTACAATGTGGTGTAAGGAAATCACTCACCACATTTTGCAATGACACATTAAATGCCATTTGGCACCACATACTACATTTGCTCATTGCCATACCTCACACTAATGCTTAGGACTACAACTGATCAAACAGAAGGAGATTAGTCAGAAACATAGTCAACTCATTCACAGGAAAGACACCTTATGCTGGATCAAACTGTTGTTAAGATAAAAAAACAATAAATTTATAGACTTGATCATTAACTCTACACCCCACTAAGAAAATCAGACTTCACACATGTCAAAATCACACCTTTGAAGTGATAGCGATAACCTACTCAGCCAGTGAAGGTGTAGGTTTTATTCTTCAGCAAAGTAATTGCAGATTGAAAATACCATAACATGATATTTACATCCATCAACCTAATGAATATTCAATTATACAAAGGGATGAGAGAGAAGGTAATGAAATATAGACAAATATATAAACACTCATGGAAGGATGGTTTTAGGGATGAGTAATGCACATATTTATGGTTTGTCCTCCATATTTATCATTTAAGCTTTGCGTCAATAAGCGATACCTGTGGGGACAAGAAGTTGTTGGACAGGCAAAACCTGATGAAAGCATTAGTAGAGTAAGAGTGGGGTAATGAATCTTCCTTATGGTCATGGACTTGTGAAATATTAACTGGATAAAAAGAAAGATATGTGTCATGAAACATATCATAGAAGTGCAACATCACAGTAACAAATACTGCAATGTACATCTGGAATCGAGCCTTTGATGCTATGGTCAAAAATAAATCTTTAGACAACTGATTTATGTGAGCACTCCACAGAAATGCCACATTTGGCTGCATCCAATAGTCGAAGAACTGCTAGAGTAATGCTGCCACTGATTTCCTTTAGTCTGCCTTTAGTCTGTATTCCAACAGCACAGCATATCTAAGCTCATTTGCATGAGGATAGCTGGACTACTACTACTTAGCGGTATAACTGGTATAGGGAGAGAGTTAGCTGATATGATGAAGGGAAGGAAGGTTGATATATTGTACGTGCAAGAGACAGATGGAAGGGGATTAAGGCCAGGTATATCGAAGGCAAGTACAATTTGTTCTATCATGGTGTGGATGGGAGGAGTCATGGGGTAGGGGTTATCGTGAAGGAACAGTATGCCAAGAGTGTTTTAGAGGTGAAAAGAGTGCCAGACAGAGTGATGTTTATGAAGCTGGAAACTGATGGCGTAATGATGAATGTTGTTAGTGTATATGCTCCGCAAGTTGGGTGTGCAGTGGATGAGACAGAAAGATTTTGGAGTGAGATAGAAGAAGTGGTGATGACTGTACCCAAGGGTGAGACAGTGGTGATTGGAGCAGATTTCAATGGGCATGTTGGTGAAGGGAACTGAGGGGATATGGAAGTGATGGGTAGGTATCATATTAAGGAGGGGAATTCAGAAGATCAGATGATAGTGTATTTTGCAAAAAGGATGGACATGGCTGTGCTGAATACATATTTTAAGAAGAGGGAGGAGCATAGGGTGACATACAAGAATGGAGGAAGATGCACACAGGTGGATTATATCCTATGCAGGGAGAGCAGTCTGAAAGAGAATGGAGACTGCAAAGTGGAGACAGGGGAAATCGTAGTTAGGCAGCATATGATAGCGGTCTGTAGGATGACATTGGTGATCAAGAAGAGGAGAAGGAGAGTGAAGGCAGTGCCAAGGATCAAATGGCAGAAGTTGAAAAAGGATGACTGTAAGGCAGAGTTCAGGGAAGAGTTAAGACAGCACTGGGTGCCAGTGAAGAGTTACTGAATAGCTGGGTAACTACAGCAGAGCTGGTAAGCGTGACATCTAGAAAGGTGCTTGGTGTGACATCTGGACAGAGGAAGGAGGACTAGGAGACCTGGTGTTGGAACAAGGAAGTACAGGAGAATATACAGAGAAAGAAGTGGGTGAAGAGGAAGTGGGATTGTCAGAGAGATGAAGAAAGTAGACAGGAGTATAAGGAGATGAGGCTTATGGTGAAGAGAGAGGTGGTGAAGGCTAAGGAACTGTATGAAAGGCTGGGAATTGACTGGACAGATGGACTGAGGTGGCAAAGATGTGCATCTGGTAAGGGTGATAAAGAATAACAAGGGAAAAGTACTCACAGGTGAGGAGAGTGTGTTGATGGAAAGAGTACTTTGAGTGGCAGATGAATGAAGAGAATGAGAGAGAAAGAAGGTTGGATGATGTAAGGATAGTGAATCAGGAAGTGCAACGGATTAGCAAGGACAGCTATGAAGAGGGTGAAGAATGGAAAGCCTGTTGGTCCAGATGACATACCTGTGGAAGCACAAAAGTGTTTAATAGAGATGGCAGTGGATTTTTTAACCAGATTGTTTAATGAAATATTGGAAAGTGAGAGGATGCCTAATGAGTGGAGAAGAAATGTTTTGGTACCGATTTTTAAGATAAAGGGTGTTGTGTAGAGCTGTAGTAACTAAAGAAGGATAAAAAGGATCAGTCACACAAAGTTTTGGGAAAGAGTAGTTGAAGCTAGTTAAGAAGGGTGGTGATGATTAGTGAACAGCAGTATGGTTTCATGCTGGGAAAGAGCACTACATATGTGATGTTTGCTCTGAGAGTATTGATGGACAAGTATAGACTGGGTCAGAATTGAGCTGCATTGTGTCTTTGTAGACTTAGAGAAAGCATATGAAAATGTCCCTAGAGAGGAGTTGTTGTATTGTATGAGGAAGTTGGGAGTGGCAGAGAAGTATGTAAGAGTTGTACAGGATATGTACAAGGGTAGTATTACACTGGTGATGTCTGTGGTAGGAATGATGGATGCATTCAAGGTGGAGATGGGATCACATCAAGGATCCATTCTGAGCCCTTTCTTATTTGCAATAGTGATGGACAGGTAGACAAATGAGATCAGACAGGAGTCCCCATGGACTATGATGTTTGAGGATGACATTATAATCTGTAGTGAGAGTAGGGAATGGGTAGAGGAGACCCTGGAGAGGTGGAGATATGCTCTAGAGAGAAGAGGAATTAAGGTCAGCAGGACTAAGACAGAATATATGAGTGTGAATGAGAGAGAGGATAGAGGAATGGTGAGGATGCAAGGAGTAGAGTTGGCGAAGGTGGATGAGTTTAAATACTTGTGATCAACAGTTCAGAGTAATGGTGAGTGTGGAAGAGAGGTGAAGAAGAGAGTACAGGCAGGGTGGACTGGATGGTGAAGAGTGTCAGGAGTGATTTGTGACAGTCGGGCCCCAGTAAGAGTGAAATGGAAGTTCTACAGGAGGGTTGTGAGACCAGCTATGTTATATGGGTTGATGATGGTGGCATTGATGAAAAGACAGGTGTCAGAGCTGGAGGTGGCAGAGTAAAAGATGTTAAGATTTGCATTCGACGTGACAAGGATGGACAGGATTAAGAATCAATGTACTTGAGGTTAAGGTCAGGTTGGACATTTTGGAGACAAAGTCAGAGATGTGACAATGTGTTGGTTTGGACATGTGCTAAGGAGCAATGCGGGTATATTGGGAGAAGGATGTTAAGGATAGAGCTGCCAGGTAACAGGAAAAGGGGAAGGCCTAAGATAGGGTTTATGGATGTGGTGATTGAGGACATGCAGGTGGTTGGTGTGACAGAGCAAGATGCAGAGGACAGGATGAAATGGAAACAGATGATTTGCTGTAGCAACCCCTAACTGGAACAGCCAAAAGAAGAAGAAGAAGAGGAAGAAGATCATAATTATCCTGCTTAAACAATCAGACACACGTTCAGCTGTGTTTCATAACTAAATCACTTACGGGAAATGTTACTAAGAAAAATGTATTTATCAAAATATTAATTAGGTATTTCTTGAAATAAACAAAATTGTGATAGCCATGTGTATGTAGTATTACCTTCCTAATCAAAGTGTTGCTAGAAATTTCATTCTTACACCCCTTGTTAAAATAAATATTATCTGAATTTGAACCCTGGATCATCTGTGTTGCAGCTATAAAATCCATGCATTTATACCTTGTGCCACAAAGACAGTCGCACAGCAGGAGGATGTGCTCCACTCAGTACTGTTCAGAGTACTGATGTCCATGCATTGCTGCTGAGCCTAATTGTGCTAGACAAAGATGCACAAATAAAATGCTTCAGTTTTTTCCTTAAGCAGGTAACCTTGATTGTGTGCACAAAACAAGAAACAGAAAAAAGCATACAAAGTTCTGATGAAAGTATCATAAATCTGGAGAAATAATTTCTGCATTCTCTTAACATTGTATGGATTTTACATCCAGAGCAATTGTGTTAAGGGGCCAAAGTCACTGCATTTACAGCTTCTGCCTTAGAAACAGGTATAAAGCGTTTACATATCACTCAGTCATTAGTAATACCGCGCAGCAGTGACAAAACTGTTTGTGTTAATGAAGATGGCAGAAATGACATTATTCAATGTTTTCTTCAACTGTGAGCCTTCTTTGCACTCTGCTAAGCAGTGCTGAAATTGCACAGGCAATATATATATATATATATATATATATATATATATATATATATATATATATATATATATATATTTATATTTATATATAGATAGATAGATATAGATATATACACACATATATGTATATAAAACATTTTATATTCCACACAATACAAGCCGCATTTTAACATCTGCCACAAACATTTCAAGCAGCATGTGGCTTCAAGCTGGATTCAAATCCTGCATCCTCTTTCCTGTTTCTTTAAAATCATTTAATTTAACCTGTTTGCTGTAAAGACGCTTAGATGTAATACAGAATTGCTTCTCTTACTGCATTTCAGAGTGCTGTAGCAATGCACACCTGTGCCACTCTGACATGTGCTACTGATGGAGTGCCAAATTAAATTTCTTACTTTGTACCTTAGGCAGTGGATTCTTGTTCAATGCTTCAAAAATGGTGCCAGTCCGAAGTGCACTCTGTCAAAAAGGCCCTCAAGTGAGGAGCACACAAGAAAAAAAAAATTGCCAGTAGTGACAAATATCAGGGAATAATAATGAAAATGCAGGATTGTGAAGTTACCTAAATGTGTGTGTGGGTTACAAGCTGATCAAATGCATTAACCCTGCCCAACAGCACACTATCTAGATTTGAACCCTCAATTCAATAAAATAATAACAGACAGTCAATTGTGTTTCTTATCCCTCTTTTACACCAACAGAGGATCAGAAAATGTTCCTTTCACATTTGTTTGAATATGTCCACTCTAGATGAATGTGATATTGACAAATGATTTAGGCTAACAATAGCCCACACCATATTAATGTAAAGTTGCCAACTCTTCCTGCTATTTCTGCTCTTTATTTTCTGAGCATCTTCTCCTCATCTTAGCTTTACTACCATAATGGAATATCATGGGCATTTATTTGCATCTTTATTTCGATGTATTATACAGATGATTTGTGTTTCAGACAAATTTTAAGTAGAGCGTGGACAGTGTGCTGTTAGTAAAAGGATATCAATGTTTTAAGGTTGTTCTCATGGCTCTCATTGCAGTTATACTTCTTGTTTTAAGTATGTATGATACACTTACTTCAGGGGGAACAGTTGGTATTTCTTATTGTTGTAGTCAGAACAATCAGTTTCACTTGCAAGCCATTAGCAGCTAACAATTGTCATAGCTTCTCCTTGCATTCCTTGAGCATGTGCATGTAATCATATCTGTTAATTACACTATGTTTACATCCTTTACACCAAGAGAATTGTTGGTATGCAGGAATGCTTATGATTTCACATCTCATTTGCTTCTTCACAGTGCTCAGAGGATTGAATCTACACTATATGTAGATGTAATTATATAGCTATGGCAGTGGAAGGAGGGGAAATTGACTCGATAGTGACAGATCATTACTACTAGTTACTTGTAGGAGATTGTTCTAGAAATTACTGCACTATTTCATAAGGCATGTTTGTCCTCATCATAAATTGCATATGCTCAGATTTTGAATGTTTTTTAATATGCAATAGAAAGAAAATAATTGTGATATGTATGTGATTTTAAAAATTCACTGCCAGTTTACGACACATCTTTAAGTTTCTGCTGTGCTTTCCAAGTAAGTATGGTTACATAACAGCATTGTGTTATCATTTGTTATTCGAATTTCACCAGTTACTGCAATCAACTGTATTGTGTTTATCATCAACTTCAAGGAGTTCTGCATGTGTAGCTAGTGGAGATGTTAGGCTTCTCAAAAGCCACATGATGACCTCCACAACAATGGTGAGACCAACAGAAATTGTCATAGCAGCTGGACTTTACATTTTTAGCTAGTTATTGATAATACTGCCATTCAGTAGTTATTCACAGAATTGCTGTTATCATTACAGAAATGTTAACAGAATGGATGTAATGCTAATGTACTAATGTTTCTTTGGGGGGATGGGGAGGCTGCCTTAGCTTGTGTGTAGTCTAAAATGAACATTGTGTGTTCAATTGTTTTGTGTTGAGTACGGGTGTACTGATTTAGTTTTAGGAGAATCATTTCTGTATCTGCCTATTTTTTTTACTATTTCATGTCATACAGCAATATGGCACACAGACCATCTGTTCCACGAAAGCCACCATTAAGTGATGCAGAGAATGCGGTCATCATTGAGGCCGTATGCCACCTAGGATCCCTCTTGCATGACAGAGGCAGAGGTGATACATCAGCCAGAAAAAACATACGGCAGCAGGTGGTCACTGACATAAATGCAGTGGGTAGATATGCCAGAAACTAGAATCAGGTGTGGTACTGAGCCACTGATATGATTATTGTGGGGCACAGGAGGCTATCTGCAGTATCATGAGAAAAGATGGCTATGGAGGAGAGTTCCTGCTATGGAACCACTCACTCACTCACTGAAAATGAGCATTACTTGTCCACATTCAGCAATCCAGACAGCTCAGTAGAGGGTTCTCACACACTCCTTGATGGTACTGATGTGGACAACAAGTTAAGTTGGTCCCAAGAAGAAATCCCAGGTATTCTATGTATATATAAGGCATTTAATACCATTCTAGACATCTTTATGTTTTACTACTTCTATATCTGAAAACATCAAAACATGTGCCTTAGAAGATAAAAAAGTCCAACAGAGATTATCTTTGATGGGGGATGGTCAGTCTGATTGACTCTGAGATATTTCTTAAGGGGAAGATAGGAAGAACATTATTCTCTTGTCTTTTCTCATTTGCATTGTAATGCTTATTAGCCTTCTTTACACTGGCTTCCCTTTTCACAGGAACACCAGAATTATCACATGAAAGAGCACCTGCAGATGTTAAGCACAAACTTTCTTTGAATAGTACTAACCATTACTTAGATGTAAGTCTGAGGGAAAGTAAAAAGTATTGTATTCTTTTAACAGCTGAAACTTGTGCAACATGAGTGTGTAGAACCAAATTTTGATTATTTCTACTCACTATTTCTCTCCTGCTTGTGTCTATTGACTATTATCACAGAGGAGTCTGACAGTGGCAATGTACAACTTGTACCACCTGATGTCAGAGTTTCGGTAGCCTCTGATGATGATGATGGTGGTGACATAGAAGCACATTCAGGGTGCGCAGAGGTTCAGTCTGACACTGAGGTTGTGGATCACAAGTCCACTGGCCTTATTTTGAGCAGAGTCAGTATGCTTATGCATACCCATTCTACTTAGACTTAAGATGCAGGACAGGTTGAGGGTGATGTGGTTGACTGGAGTACCATAGTTACTCCAGTTGCATAGCTGGTTGAGTCTGTCCATAGCCATTGTGAGGGTGTGGCTCCACACAGGAGGATTCTAAAGGTGCTTGGAGGAGGCCTACTATCCATCCTTGTCCTAATGTTGTTATGCCATTACATGCTACCAGACATATGTATAGAGCCTCCATAGTGCACAAGCATGTTCCCCCAGAGCCTCAGAAGAAATTGAGTGAGTCCTAAACATGGTACATTCTGACATGTGTGACTGCCTCAACCATGTGAGTGATTCATTGGATAGGATGAGTGACACACTGGATCAAGCAGTGTTTGAGATGGAACATCAGCTGGATGAGGGATGACATCCATATGTCTGTACAGCTGCAACATCCTCTGGTGTTAGCCAATGTAGCCATGTAAGATCTCGGTCCTATAGTGGCAGTACTTCCACCGTTCCATCAATGATTGAGGTGTCCACACCTAGACATCATAGGCCATGGAGTTGCTGTCCTGTATGTAGTCATAAAGAGAGCTCATTCAGCAGACATCGCTCACATTCAGGTAACATCCCCCCTTTGAACCAGACACATGGAAGTGTCAGTGCAACTCCTAACAGAGGCAGTTCACTTGGTCAGGAGTGAAGACGCTGAACTGACAATTCTACCATGCATGGATCACACCTATCTGATATGCCAGGATTTAGTGCTAGCACAGTACTTGATTGTGTTCCTGCAGACACACACACATTTCAAAGAAATTGCCTATAGCAACCAGTGGTGGCTGGTGACTTCAAATCAAAGGGGGGCTGCAGTTCTAATTATAATTTATATTCAGCTTTATTAAAGTACCAAAAAACATGCTGAAAGTAGAAATCTTTGATGCCCCCACTTGTAAAAATGTTCCTTATCCAAAAAAAAAAAGACCTGCTGCCTGACATCTACTTGTTTCATGGGGAAAACATGATCAAAGTAAAAAAATGAAAAGCAAACAAGAAATTAGCTCAAGATACATTGCTTAAAAGGATTACTGTACAGGTTATGGACCACACGATTGGCATTCTGTTTACGGGTAAAGCCTGCAGAGATGACTGGAAGTCTCCAAGTGTAATGAGACTCTTAAAATAATGTAATCCTGTCCTTTATTACAAATACTGTCATATGCATTTCAATACCCAAGGCTTATACATTATCTAGTTAAGTATTCTCTACATGGCAACATAAAGGCTTTCAATGTTGGCAATTTTTTAACAGTATGCTTATTAAAGCTTACTTGCATCTTGCAATCTCAGCCAAGCTTACCTGATGGTCATTAAAGTATTGCTACTTAAACACAGAGCAACAGGCACTTTGAGTAATAAGCATAAATCAACAGTACAAAAAATATGACAGAAACCAGACCATTCTGTAAAAATGAAGGACAGATGAAAAGCCACTCTAGTACTTGTGTCTACCTTGGATGGGGCAGGGGGATACTCTGCACATTTACACTGCATAACTACTCCTTGCCTTGCTTCGACACATCCAGAGTCACTACATGGGGGAGTGGGGTACAACAAGTATGTCACAGTTTGAAATGTCTCTGGCTGACTTGTGATGGCCCTGACACATTTGTCATACCTCTCAACCTCAGAGCAAGAAATCTGGACAAAGCCATACAAAGAAATGGGACAAAGGCCCAAAAATAAGGACAATGTTTTAAATATTGCTCTTATAAATTTAGAAAGATAATAGATGTCTTGCATTAGTATGAATTTTCTGAATGGTATGAAATCTGAAACTTAAATGTCTGTCATTATTTCCTAACTTCAGTGTTTAATGATTTGTCACTAATTTGCCAAAAAAACACAATTTTATGAAAAATGGACCAAAATGTGGATGTAAAAATATAAAACAGCAACACAATGCAGCTGGGAACCTGTCAAAGAAGGGACACTTTAATATTAGTACTGCTAACTTGAGCAGCTGACAAAATAAAATAATCTACATGCATTTCTGAAAAAAAAGTAATCTAACTGATTATTACAGTTATTTCTTAATTATAAACCCTCCGTATTTTCTTCCAAAATTGCTATTTTGCGGAGGGATCATTAGGGGAAGAGTAACATTTTGAGCCAAAATCAGGGACAGTTGAGAGGTTTGGCTAAGCCTAATTCTGTAAAGCAATTTATTTCCATGTACCTCTCAACCTGTTAATGCAATACATCTGGACAAGGCCAAATATATTGGGGGAACATATAAACAGTACTAAAAATTGCTCTTGTATAAACTGAGACAGTTGACAGAACAGGTCTTACTTTAGCATGCATTTTTCTAAAGGTTATGAAGTCTGAAACTCAGTGTGTCATTATTTAGTGACTTAATTCCTAAATGATTTGCCAGAAAAAAAATAAGGAGCAAAAAAAATCTATTCATTCTTTGAAAATCTGGACAGTTGGGAGGTATAGTTCAGCTGGGGCTGCCTAAGTTTGCCGTCCTTCCCCCTCACAAAACCATGGTCGAATGGAGCTTCCCCCTGCAGCCATTCCAATGATCCATTACTTGGCTATTTCACTCCATTTACCATAAACACTAATGTGCATACTGATTTACTTCTATGATGATTTGAACTTCATCTGAAAGTTTTATTTTGCATTTTACAGCACAAACACTAAGACATCTGCTAAACAAACTTGGCATTAAAACTTCTCTGCCCTTGAAACTCATATTCATTGAAATAACATTGAAACCCACATTCAAAGAAAATACATTTTACCCATGGCAGATAAAGATTAATTCTGGGCTGTTTTCAAATAATAGGCCCCTTGCATATGAAACATACATGTGCTCTTTGATACACCTTCCTATTGCTTTGAACATTTTTCCAGTAAACAATGAAACAAAACGCATGCACCAATGACAAAACTGCCCAGTTCAGAATATTTCCATCATAAAAGTCTACTCAAACTTCTGCAGTCCACTATTATCAGTAAATATGCACAATTCTACAGTTCACCATTATCAGTAAATATGCACAATCTCTGAAGTAGTAAAAAAGTAATCTAAATAATTCCACGTTAAATAAATCTGTAATGAAGAGGTTGCTGCTAGCAAACACCTTTATATTTCATGGTTTCATCAAAAAATAAAGTGTCTGATGCCCCTGAGGAATAAATTGCCTAAATTACATTAAAAATAAGCTAGTAGTATTGCAATAGGAAATGGATGGCAAACTGTTAACAGGCTCATAGTTAGTATCTTAACTTTCAGTACAACAGCATTCACCCCTTATGGGAGTAGAACCAACAACCCTCTGCATCAAAAGCAAGCACACAACCTGTTGTGCTATTAGCAATGCGAGCTGACTTAGCATAATCAACACTAAACTTCTCTTCTCCTGCAGCTCTCAGCTCTTTGTAAAATCTACTCAATACTCAACTGCATCTCAACTTCGCAGCACAAGAAATCTGGAAAAAGCCAAATTTATTGGGGTGGGTCAAAAGGGCAAAAACCAGGGACACATTAAACATTGCTTGTATAATCTTGGAAAGCTGCTAGAATAAAATGATGTGTTACCACCATACATTTTACTGCCAAGGTCCCTGTGCAAAAGAGTCAGAACAACATACCACTATGCCAAATCACTTGCTTTGTGAAAGAAAAATGCTGTGTTACCACCATACATTTTACTGCCAAGGTCCTTGTGCAAAACAGTCAGAGCAACATACCACTACACCAAATCAGCTGCTTTGTGAAAGAGAGGAAGACTGAAACTTAAATGGCTATCATTTAATGAATTCAGTTCTCACCATAGCTGTCAACCTCTTAGCACAAAACACCTGGACAAACCCAGTAATGAGGGAATACAGCCCTCAAACATATTCAGTGAATTCAGTTCTTGCCATAGCTGTCAACCTTAGCACAAAAAACCTGGACAAAGCCAATAACAGGGTAATACAGTCCCAAAATAAGGACGAATTTCAAATAGTCATCTTATAAACTTAGAACATTTCTAGAATAAAAGGTTGTGTTACTATATATTTATTGCTAGAATAAAAGGTTGTTTTACTATGTATTTTCTGAAGAATATGAAGTCTGAAATTCAAATGCATGCCAATTTTACTTCTGATAGAACAAAAACAATTTTCAGCAGAGGCCCAGGGAGAAATACTGTAGACACACATGGCTTTGTAAAATGGCAGGACACCAGAGCAAATCCACACAAACACAGGGATAAGATGCAGACTCCACACAAAAGGCACCCCAGCCAAGAATCAAACCAGAAAACCTATAGCTGTGAGGCAATAATACTACCACTGCACCATCAAATATGTAAGGAGTTAAACATTCAGAAACCTGAAGTCTGAAATTCAAATGCCTGTCAATTTTATTTAACATTTCTTAATCAGGACAGTCTGACTTGGAACAGAAAAACAATTTTCAGTAGAGGCCCAGGAAGAAATAATGCAGACATGTCTTTGTAACATGGGAGGACACAAAAGCAAACCCACACAAACACAGGGAGAAGATAGAGACCCCACAAAGAATCAAACCTGAGAACCTGCAGCTGTGAGGCAACAATGCCACCACTGCACCATCAAATATCAAGCATTGCAGCATTTACAAACCACAGATATTATGACGAACAGGTCAGATCAAATATGAAGCAAAATTATAGCTGAAAAGCCATTTTATCTGTATGCTACACTGCTTTATCTATTGCTTTAATCATGCATTAACTTTATGAAAGAATATCACATAACAGATACATTAAGTACACTACAGATAGCATGCAACCTCCATGCCAGGGTTTTGTGCCTACCAAACGCCTTCAGTTCTAAAGGCAACTGCAGTGGTGTCTCCATATTTGTCAAGGGTCAAACAACCTCTAGGCAGATTTCCATATGCTCACAATCAGAACTCAGGTTGAGCAAGGTAAACTACTGATACACAGCACCATCCATGTCCCCTGATAATTACTAAATTCCTAAAAGCACTTGACAAACTCCCTGTTAAGAATTTGTTTATTTTAGGAGTCTTCACCTTCTCATCAATTAACCTGATGCACCTTTACCGCCAGTGATGGATCTGTTCATAAGCTCTTGGACTTAATAAAAACCTCTCTGGAAAAGATAGTTAATAAATCAACTAAAGGATACAATATTATAGATCTGGTCCTCACAAACATAACATGCACATATACTATTTCCCAGTCTCCCAATTTCTAATTAATTGAAACAAAACTTGTGATAAAAATGTCCAAAGCCCCTGTAAGAAATACCTCTAAATTTAATAATTTCAGATGGGCAAACTGTATTCTATGACAAGAACTCAAAATGTGCCTGTCTCAGAACTAGCTCTGATACTAACATAGCAATTATCTACACAAAGGAGCTCTAGTTTACTTAGATAAATACATAAAATTGTTAACCCTAAACATAGCAAAACATAATGAGAAATTGAAATTCAAAAGCAAATCATTCTACAATGGAGTCCTCTATCTTCTGCATTTGCTTTGGATCATCCTTGTGACCTTCCCAGGAGAAGACATCCCTAGAGATGGATATTTGCACAGTCACAACATACATATTTTGTGGCTGCCCTAGACCTGTCCATGAGGCACTTGTCTCCCTGGCTGCCCACAGTCATCTGCCTGTGCTGGTCTCTCATACACACACACACACACACACACACACAGACACACACACACTCTTACCTGTAGCTGCAAACCACCGAAACACATCAGACCCCATAAATCCACATCCCTGTAGCTGCAAAACCGATCCGATCCTGTAGCAAACCACCATAAATCCACATCCCTGTCCGAAACCCGTGCAAATCCACACCAGCCCAATGCCCACGCCCCCCTGTCGCGAGATCTTCCCGATGAGACTGCAGCAAACTCCAGACTGCCAACGTTGCAGTCCGACCCCGATGCATTTTCCCAGTGAGTTCCCAGGACAGTCTATGCAGTTTAAAACTGCATAGACTTCTGGGAACTCCGTTCTACATGTTTCCCAGTCAGGACTGCTGCTGGGACAATCTGTGCATGCTCCTGACTGTCTCAGCAGCAGTCCGGACTAGTGCACATGCGCGAAAGTCCGCGATTTTTTTATTTTTTATTTCTTTACTTTTTCTTTTATTTCTTTATTTTATAGTTGAGGGGGCTGCAGTCCGGCAGTCCAATAGCACGGGCCGCCCCTGATAGCAACCCATGCACATGTAAGTTAAGAAAATCTTAATGCTGATTTGGATTTATTTCCTATTAGTGGCGCTGAGATATTTCCTACTGACTGTTCTGTGTTTGTTACTCAGAAACCCTCTCACTTCTTTGGTGTCAGCTTTGGACTACTGCCCCCTCCCACACTGTGCAAATGATGCTGACTGTGCCATGCCCTCTCTTCATTTTGGCTTGACTTAGGGTTGCATATTATGTTGGAGATACAGAGGGGATAGCTAACTGAGTCTTTCAATATGATGATTATATGCGTATTTAGTACATAATAAGATTTTGGATGTTTCCCTAAATACTCATTTTGGAAGGCTTTTTTTTTCATTTAGCATTGTAAGTTATACATTCAAACCAGTGATATTGCATTTCTGCCTGTTGCTCTTCTTATGAAACTGTTGATATAATTGTCCTACTGTCTGTTTTATTCACAGCGGGCAAGTGACTGGCTTGATGACAGTTATTGTGTACAATACATTCTTGTATATTGCAGATATCATTCCTATAAGCCAACAATGTAATTGGTGGACACCTCATACAAGTTCTGTCTGAGTGCATTTATGGCTGACACGGTGCAGGTACATTATCTTCTTCCTCATTCACTCGTATAATACAGCTTCCTCACTTACGTTGACATTAACGTAGTTATGAGTCGTTCTTTGGGGCTGTCTCTGTCTGATGCTTTCCATACACAGATGCTACATGAGTAAGTTAAGTGTATGGACATCGCATGGCTTTAGTTATAGTACTTGTATGTGCTTAGGTTGTTATGTATATTTCTTTACTAGTGAGGGAGTGTGTTATCATTTGCCTCTTAGCTGTAGAGTGTGACCTTTGAGTCTTAGGTGGTGAGTGCTATAATTTGCTTCTTAGCCAAGACAAGGGAATATGTACACACCTACATCTGCCCCCTTAATCTGCAGCTTGAGAGTCTCTCTCAGAACCGTTGTCTGTATGTGCTGGAGGTCCCACCCCTGCCTGTGATCCAGGAATGTGTAGTCCTGGACCTTGCTGTCCCTTTTGCAGCTGTTTCCTCCAGATGATATTTTGCAACATGGCACAGACTGTGGTCATTTTTGCACAGGTGCCTTGGTCAATCACAGGGCACCTCTTGATGTGTTTAGACAGTACAGCTATGCTTTCAGCATGCCAAACTCATGCTCTTTGCTGTTTCTAATTTGAGCATGGGTATTGTTGTATCTTTTTTCTGTGGGTTTTTGTGCATTTCTGATGGGTATCATGAACCATAGTTCCAGTGTATAACCTGCATCACCCAGTAGATTGCCTTGTAGAACATCATCCCTAGCAAACCTTTTGTAAAGCTGTGAGTGCACCATATGAGTGAGTCATGGTAACTGCCGGGGTGCCTGCACAGACATTGAGGATTATCTCTTGGGCATTTCAGACAACCTGGCAATGGGCAACATGCCCATTGAAATCTGTTCCAGTCACCACTGTCTCACCCTTGGGTACACTCATCACCACTTCTTCTAGCTCACTCCAAAATATTTCTGTCTCATCCATTGCACACCCAACTTGTGGAGCATATGCACTAACAAGATTCATCATCAGACCATCAGTTTCCAGCTTCATAAACCTCACTGTCTGACACTCTTTTCACCATCTTACTGCTTATGTATGTCATTTTCTATTCTCCAGGTGGGGCTTTTATTTCTATGTGAGCTTAGTCCATATGATAGTGGTAATATACAGGTACAGTTAGTGAGCTGCTGTGGTTCATTCTGATGCTGTGGCTGTGGCTCACACATCCACAGGCCTTATTCCAGACAGAGTCACTGTGCCTACACATACCCATTCAACTGACCCCTCAGACACAGACAGGTTGAGGGCAGCACAGTTGATCAGAGTAGTCTAGTTACTCCAGTTGCCGAGCTGGTAGAGTTTACCTGTAGCCATTGTGAGTGCTGGTTACCACACAGGAGGGTTGCTAGAGGTGGTCAGAGGAGGCCTGCTGCCCACCCTCATCCTGATGCTGATATGTCATTACATGCCACCAGATCTTTGTATACAGCCATCATAGAGGCACAGGTATGCTCCACAAGATCTAGGAAGAGATAGTGCAAGTCTCAAATGCGGCACATTCTGACTTGCATGGCTGTCTCAATCATGCGGTTGACTGCTTGCATAGGATGAGTGACACATTGGATCAAGCAGTGTCTGTAATGGAACATCTGCTGGGGAGAGAAGGCATCCTCGTGTCTGTAGTACTGTGACATCCTCTGGTATTACCTGACAAGGCTGTGCCAGGTTCCACTCCTGTAGTGGCACTACTTCCACTGTTCCATTAGTGAGTGAGGTGTCCACATCCAGACATGGTAGGCCACTAGCTTGTGGTCCTGGACATAGTCACGAAGAGAACTCACCCAGCAGGTATCTCTTACATTCAGGTGACATCCACTTCAAAATGAGGCATGGAAATGGCAGTGCAACTCCTCTCAGAGGTGGTTTGCATGGTCAGGAGTGACAACACTGAACTGACAACTCTAATATGCACAGCTCATCCCTGTGCAACATGGAAGTATGTAGTGCTATCACAGAACTTGATTGTGTTCCTGCACACACACACACACACACACACACACACACACACACACACACACACACGCACGCACGCACGCACGCACACACACACACACACACACACACACACACACACACACTCACACACACACACACATTTCACAAAACCTGACCATACCAACTTACACATGCAAGCTAAGAAAACCTTAATGTTGATAGGGGTACATCTCCTGATAGTGGCCCTGAGATATTTCCTTCTTTACTGAATGTTCTGTGTTTGCTACTCACACACACTCACTACTTTGGTGTCAACCTTGGCCTACTGCCTCCTCTCCACACGCACGCACACACACACACACACACACACACACACACACTCACACACACACACACACACACACACACACACACACACACACACACACACACACACACACACACACACACTCTATACAAATGATTATGACTGTGTCATGCCCTTTGCTCTTTTTGTTTTGATTTAGGATTGCATATATATTTGATGCAGAGACTGGCTAGCTTAAAGAGTCTTTCTCACTATGTTGATTTTATGCATAGTTATTACATATGAGGATTTGATTGTTTTTGTACCTACTCATTTTGTAAGAGGTTTTTTTTTTCAGTTAGTAGTGTAAGACATGCATTCAAACCATTCCTGCTTATTTCTGTACCTGTGAAACTGTTGATATAATTGTCCTGTTGACTGTTTGCATACAGTGGGTAGGTGACCAGCTTGATACTGGTTACTGTGTACAATGCATAGCTGTACATTGCAGATATCATTCCTATAAGCCAATAATGCCACTGGTGACACCACGTCACACAGGTTCTGACTGAGTACATTTATGGCTAACATTATGAAGGTATATCATTTACATTTATCTTCTTATACATTTGTTCATATACTACAGGTTCCAAACTTACCTTGTCATTACTGTAATTAAAAGTTATGTGCTTTGGGGCTGTCTATGTCTGATTTTATCCCTTTAACAGCAATTACATAAGGTAGTAAAGTTAGTGAACAATGGATGGCATCACTTTTAATATTTGCATATGCTTAGGTTGTTATGTGTATATTCCTATGTAGATGGTTGCGTGTGCTAACTTTTGACTCCTAGGTAGTGGGTATGTGTGCTTTCCTTCACCTCTTAGCTAGATTAAGAGCATATTGTGTATTCCTCCATCTGCTGGCTACCTCTGTAGTTGGAGGTTCTCCCTCAGAATCTCATCATAGATATGAGCTTGTTGCTTATACACATGCAAGAGTGGAGCAGCAGTTCCTAATACTGTTTTTGTTTTTTCAAGTGTGGTATTGGCTGTATTCCAATAGGTTTTGGTGATCATGGCAAAGAGCTACACCAAGTCTGCATGATTACTTGCCCTGCCATCTTGGATTGGTTAATTAGTATATAATTCAGCTAGTTATGCTTTCATTAGCATATTCTGCTGTTTACACTGGTTTAGCAGCCCTGCACTGGGTGTACAACCTCCATTTAATTAAAATCCATTAATTAAATTAACCATTAATTTAATTAAAAATCCATTTGTTTAAAACCATGTGCTGATCAACTGGCTCCTGTTTTTACTCAGATTTTTAATAAATCATTAGAGCTTTGTGAAGTCCCCTTATTTTCAAACAAGCCACAATCATTTCAGTGCTTAAAAAAATTGAGTATAACAGGACTGAATGTCTACAAGCCTGTTGCTTTGACATCAGTGGTCATGAAGACCTTTGAGAGGCTGGTGTTAACTCACTTGAAGAATATTACAGCACCATCATTGGACCCCCTTCAGTTTGCTTATCGCGAGAAGCAGTCAGTGAATTAACATGGGCCTGCACTATATCTTGCAACATCTTGACAACCCAGGGACATATGCAAGGATTCTGTTTGTGGACGTCAGCTCTGCATTTAATACAATAATTCCAGAACTTCTTCACTTGATGCTTTCCCAGCTTTCCGCTCCTGCTTCCACCTGTCAATGGATCACCAATTTTCTAACTAATAGAAAACAGCAGGTGAAACTGGGGAAATTTACATCTAGCTGTCACATGATCAATACAGGTGCCCCCCCCCCCAGGGATGTGTGATCTCCTCACTGCTATTCTCCCTCTACACTAATGACTGCACCTCTAAGGACCCCCCTGTCAAACTTAGTAAATACACAAATGATACAACTATCATCAGGCTGATCAGGAATGGTGATGAGTCTGCATACAAGTGGGAGCTGGCCCTTTGCTGTTGTCAGAATAATCTGTAACTGAACACTTAAAACTGTGGAGATGACAGTGGACTTTAAGTTCAATCTCCCACAGAACTGTTGATTCAGTTCTATGCAGCAGTCATTGAGTCTGTTCCCAGCTCATCCATAACAATGTGGGTTGCATCTCTGTCTAATCATGACAAAAATAAATTACATTGAATAGTCAGGTCTGCCGAAAATATCATTGGTGCTAGTTTGCTGTCCTTATTCCAGACTGATGAAAAGGTCAGGGAAGATCATCACTGACCCTTCACACCCAGGCCACCATCTTTTTGAACTATTACCATCAATCAGGCATTACAGATTAATTCGCACAAAAACAAGCAGATGTAACCGTTTTTTTTTCCACAGGACATCAAGTTCATAAACTGTTAACTCTGCTTACTAAGTTGCGGTATTCTTTTTCTCAAGCCTCCGAGGATTCTGCAGTATTGTTTACATATTGTTAATACTTGTTTCTTTCAGAGTTTATTTCCGTATTTCTTGCACTGTTTTGCACTTTGCACCTTGTATGTATACGTGTATGCACATTTACTTCTTTGTCTTGCTCTTAATAGTTACATGCATGTTGTTTGTCTTGTTCTTAATAATTGTATGTATGTCATTTATGTAATGCATACTTGGAGAGTCACTGAAACTGGAATCAAGTTCCTTGTATGCGTGCATATTTGGGTAATAAATGTGATTCTGATTCTAATTCTGATTCTGATTAATGAATACAAAACAGGAGGCTATTGTGCACATTGTGCCATGACACACACACAGTAGCAGCATGGAGACTAGCTGGTTATGAATTTGGCCCCACGTATCACATCCAAACATCATATGTCATAAATGTCAATATACTTTCATTGTTGTATTCATGAAAATAATACTCTACCTAACCTCTCAACTGTCTGTTATTGGCCAGAAAACAGGTTAGCTTGAAAGTCCAAATGGCCTCTTTAAATTAGGACTTTTTTAGAGTAACCTGGCAGTTTAGAGAAAGACATTTTAAAATCTCACCACTCCACATTACTATAATATGAAGGCAATCACATCATCAATGCCTGACTCCATGCAACGGAGACTGGAAGATTGTGGTGTGATCATGACAGATGAAGAAGAAGGAAAAAAAAGTGTTGTTAATCTCTTTCAGCTACCATTCATGCACTGCACAGTGCACACATACAGAAGAGGAGGATTTCTTTTTCACTTCAGATTTGCAACCAGACAATTTGTGACTTACCATCAATCCAATCCATCCCAGCTCCAAAATCAGCTAAGCAAACTCTGCATAGATAAAAAAAAAAAAAATATATATATATATATATATATATATATATATATATATATATATATATATATAAAGTATTGTGTGAATACTATGAATTGTGATTCTGCAGGACAAGACAATACTCCATAAATGTGTGCATAGTTAACATTTATTACATGTGTGGTAATTCAGAATTCTGATTACATCACTACCCTACTAATAGGCCAATAGGGTTGCAATGAGAATGTTCCAGCGTACAGGAGCATGGTTTATAACTTATACTCACAGACTAGATATTTTAATTTGCAAGTGTCACAAAAGCTTTTTTTTTTGTAAGGCAACTATTCTTGAGGTAAGAAGGCAAATGACAAGAATATGCTTTTTTAGTCACATTTAACAAAAAGTCAGTAAGTGAAAGGAGCTCCGTGTGGTGAAAGTTAAAACAGAAAATCATAGCAGCTAAAATAGATAATTAGAAGAGTTGAAGAAGAATAGATGTGAGGCTAGACAACGCAAAGAATTCAGGTCATGCTGAGCTGGAATTGTCAGGGCTCCAGGATGATGACTCATGACTACGTTTTGCAGACAAAAATGGCCAAAGATAAAAGTAAAGTAACTAGAAACTGAAGAAAGAAAGGATTCTGGCTTGAAAGTGCTGTGAAACTTGAAACAGAGATTATAAACCCTTAACAGAGATTATGTTGTTGTGAAGCCCATTTTCAAAGCATGTGTTTCAGTTGGAAAGTACAAATTTGATAATTCATAAACAGAGATTGTTAACAGATAACAAAGATAATACACATTTCAAGCACATGCTCATAAGCAGACACTTGACAGCAGATAACCGAGATAATATACATTCCAAAATAATTGTATAAGTGGTTAATGGCATAGCTAAATAATGCAAACTCTAGGTATGGCACATTAAACAGTACATACAACTCTAGAATCCCTTCTCAGGTTTGATGCAGGTTTGTTGCCCCTCAGAGGTTTGTACTTGGGGCTGTTCTATGACTTCATGTGCAGGTAAGAAGCAGAAATGAGTTCTACCCATCAGTGCTCACTATATACTGAGCTGTTTGCTTGTTACTATTACATTAAAGTTTTCAAGCACGTTAAAACAAATGTATTTTTTAAAACTTGTGTTTCTTAGAGATATCCTACAATCCCAGTGGGAAATGGGAATAGTCAAGATGTTTGCTATTCAACCTGTATGCTAATTAGATGCTTGGATTTTTGACAGGCTGTACCTACTTTTTAAGAGCCTTTGTCTAGACGTTTGATGTCTATCAACTGAGAGGTATGTACTGTACCACTCCCTGTTTATTATAATAACTACCAGCACATCTAGATAGTTGTATCCATTCATTTAATACATCATTACTTTTTTATATTTTATTTCTGGTCATGGAGTTTTTCTCCCCAGCTGCCCTCTCTGAAAAATGGGTCTTGCCCAAGCAGACTATCCTGATTAAAATTAATAAATAAATAAATAACACAAAAATAACATCACAGGCAAAACTTTTAGCCACAGGAGTCTGATCTTACCTTACATAAGCCCTCATTTTTTTAGAAACTAGAACATGGTGTTTTTAGAACTGCAATTTTCCTTTTCTGATGTTGCTAAGTAAAGAAGAAAGGCCAAGGCAAAGGCTTTTTTTGGTGGAAAAACAGGAATTTCCACCTTCTCTGAGTAATACAACATATGCACATGTACTTACAAATGTTTCAAGCATGGGCATTGATGCCCCTCTAGCCTGCCAATATACTAAAACAGTTATTTCCATAATAAGTGTCTGGGCTATTCTTAAAATTATGTAAAATAGTACTTGCTTTAATGTAATTTAGTAGTCTGTTCCTGTTCTTGCATCGTCTGATCTGTCAGAGAACCAATTAGTACACCTCTCATTCCTATAGAATCTTCTCCATAGGTTATCTGATGATTCTCTAGTAATTTTTGATAACCCCAAACATTCCCAGAGGTAGTTGTCTCTAAATGCCCTATATACCTGAATACAATCTCCTCTTAAACATTGGAGTTTATTAAAATGAATGTATTCTGAGATACGGATGCTTACCCCACTCCTCTATAGAAAAAGTGCTAATCTTGCACAAATATTGATATGTTATCTAATAAAGAGAGGTTTCTGCATTCTGAAAGTAATCATTCTTTTTATTAGAAGACTCAGGCCACTACAGCTTGCGGCATGAACAGTTGTATGAATGTAAATACACAGAACTTCTAAAAAGGGGCTGCTGAATTTTTTCAAGACCAGCTTGATTACATGGTCTTAAAATTATTGCAAATTCAACAAATACTATAATTTGAACTAAAACAAAAATGCCCAGTTATAGTGCAAACACAGTCATGGTACAAGGTTTCCATGTCACCTGACTAAAATAATAAATTGTGATTATTCCCTTGTAAGAAACTGAAGTCTTCTTAATATTTGTATGATACCGATCTGTTGTCTCAAGAAGATACTGCTAATGTATCCCTTATTCATTTATTCATTTTTATTTTGTTTTTATTTATTTATTGTTGACTGTATAAGCCCACTGCGTACGTCTTTCATTTCAGGGGAGACCTGACAACACTGCCTGGCCAAGTGATTGCTCAGAATTAACACAGTTCTTTGACAGTGCTATATTGGAATCACAAACTTTTTTTCATATTTGCTCAATTGACTATATTGCATCTAATTAATGTCCCCAGATATGATGAGAAAAGTTGCATTGAAACACATCATCTTCTTTACTGGTACCTTTCTACCATATCAGCAGAAACTATTTTCACACAAACAAACTCACACACACACACACACACACACACACACACACACACACACACACACACACACACACACACCTTTAATTACATTCTATAAAGTGTTAAGAGTGGATGTGTCCTTGTTATTTTCCATTGTCTTGTATGCAACTACTTTAATTGAAAAATCTGTAAGGGGTCTTTGCTTAGGTTATTGCATACCTTTCAGTATATACTTATATCTGTTTGTGTTCAGATGTGAATGTTAAAACCATATAGTACTTTTCATTACCTTACTTCTGTCTCACACACACACACACACACACACACACACACACACACACACACACACACACACACACACACACACATATAAACACAAGATAAATACAATCTATTTTAGATATCAGATGTGTTTCTTAACAACCATTCCCTACCTTTTGAAGGTGATGAAGGAAACTGATCCTCCCTTCTTCCCACTTCCACCAACAGATGCATATTCATTCACCCCTTTGTGGGGACCATTTTATAAATGATATGACATTACTGAACTTGCTAGAATTATGCACTTGCTGCAACTCTGGTGTAGAGCTATTATTACATTTTCAATATTAAAGAACACATTGTGTTTGTCAGTATTGAATTTGCCACAGGCAGCGTATGAAAAATCACAGTACATGGCTGTCATTTCTCTTGTAATGCCATCAGTAAAACACTAATACCAGACAATCATTATTTGTTTTTTTGCTTTAAATTTCAAATAAAGTACAACAACGAGTTGTCAGTTGTTCACATTTCAAAAAGAGAGAAAAAGTCAAGGTAAGAAGGAAAATTAGATTACAAGAAATTACTGATGGGAATTAAAGTCACTGATATGATTGGTTGCAAAACTACTAGAAAGCATAAATGTTTGCAGTGTTTCATAGGAACAGCTTCAAAATAAATAACTTTAATTTGTCATGAAAGTTGTCTAGGTAGTCATAAAAAAATAAAAAAAAATGTTACAACATGTCATTGAAGATCATTCTGATTTAAAGTGTTTGCCTCAGGGCTGCAATGAGTTGAGCAAGGCTCTGATTCTATAATGTGTGTGTGCATGAAGAAATTGTAAAGCGAAAGCAGCAAGAACCACGAACCAGCAGGGAGACTCAGTACAATAAACAGTAACCATAAGATGGCTGTAAAGTGCACTCTCTGTTTTTTTTTTTTTTTTTGCCTCAGGAAACTGAACAGCAGAAATATTACTCAGAATAGGACCTCGTCCTGCTTTTATTATAGTGACCATATTCAACTGATTTTCATTGGTATCATTTTTCAAAACACATTGTGTTTCATTCAGTTAAAATTCAATTCAGACTTTACTTTTGTTTTAACACTGTTTTCTTAAGTGTTATGGGCTGAAACATGAATTTGCAATGCTGACTGCTCAATGTTATTCAGCAAAATGGTTATATTAGTTCAAGAAACCTACTTTTTACATTCAGAGATGGTGCAGTTTTCTGGATGCCACAAAAGAGAAATAGACAAGCAATATGACACTCATGTGAAGTAAAGAAGCAATTCAATATCTAGGAGACATAAAAAAAAATGTCAAGCTTATTATTTATAGTGAACATATCCAGAAGACTAGGTACTGTTAAAACTACATACCTCTTTGTCATTCAAGATAATGTTCTATTTATTTGTTTCAGATAGATTTAATTAATGGTTTTATGTATTTGCTTGTTGTTAATTGTCTTTCCATCTGAACTTTTACATATTACAGGGTATGAAAGTATGTACTGTACTGAAGATGGCTGTTGCTTGATTCAACCTTCTTAAGTTATAGGATCTCATTCAGAAAACTTTGCTGCATTGTGCTAAGCAAATTATTATGATGAGTAAGTATGTGCAGAGTGTGTGCAATTCAGAAAACCCAGGTACATTATATGGCTAGCTCAAATACTGTAGTCAGCTGTGTTGTATGACTGTATAATGAAGTTCTGAATATGATAATGAGGCAAAACAAGATGGTAGAGCAATTCAGAAACATCTAAATGCTGTGCTGAGATAGTGTGCTCACTTTATATTTGAACTCAGCCATATGTATGTGTTCAAGTGGAGAAAAATCACACAAATATCCTTGTGGTCGCTGCAGCCACTGTAAATGTACATCTACAGGAAGATCTCATTTCACCTGCTTTGCTTGACGGTGCATGATGTCATCCTGGAGAAAAATAAAACATAAAATATGTATATAAAATATATGCACAAATATTATGTGTGTATGTATTTATCAAACATATGTACAGAAATACTATCAAGGTGTAGAAAAATATCACCAGGCTGTCTGTACCTATAGACAAACCATCAAAAAAAGTGCAAAGGGCAAGTGCAATTATCATCATCTGCCCAGGTGAGGAAGGGAGCTGGTTCTTCTAGTATGTGGACTGAATGAACCACTACCCATGCTAGATGTCTGAATGCTAAAGGTTTTGCTTAGCATGCTGAGGCTTTATGTCTGCTGTCATGTAAATTCACCCTTCTGGGAATAATGATTATAGTAAGTAGGGCTCACCTCTTTATTATTTCTGAATATCTCAATTTGCTCACCTAACAAATCTAGGAAATATTGTGGAGAGTTCTATATGATGCTGCACATGTGCGTGAGCATCTGCAGGTAGTTCCACATATGCTCAGACAGACAATTATTTTAGGGGTGACATAATTTCATTCCATATTTAACCATAATCAGATGGTGTCACTATACAGCATGCATTCTCTTCTTTAATCTTTTTTATTAAATTTTAAAACAAAATGAAAACAAGATATAACATTTAACAAAACATAACAGTAAAAAAACTATATACAAGATCCATAACAAAACTTTATGTTGAAAAAAACATTAATACTTTTCCAATATATCTCTAAGCTTTTTCCATGATAAATATTGATGTGTAACATTTGATGTTCTCCAATAAACACCATGCAATTACTTAATGCATACAGTCCTTGCTATGCAAATAAATGTAGTGAAAGAGTGGATATTTTTCTTTTCTAATTCTTTGTAATATTTTTTCTATCAATAGCCAGAATGAAGCAAAGGAGAGGCACTTCTGTTTTAGGTATGGACTCTGGAATTGGGGCATTAAATACAATTAAAGAATTTGTAAGAATACAATTGTCTGACCATAATGCTTTAGCAAAATTTCTGAATTCTAACAAAAAGGAACAACCATTTTACACTTTATGGCCATATTAATCCAATTTGCATCCAGAGTCTCATCACATCTCCAACATTTTATCTTTGCTTTATAAATTAAAGCAACCCTATGTGGAGCTAAAAATTGTTCTATGCAAGAACATCCAAGTAAAAAGTCCCTGATGAAGTGATGAAGTAGAGTTCCCTACAGATTATATAGATTTTTTGATTTATATCTGAATAAAAATGTCATAATTTACTTTTGTTGAATAATTCTAATATGATGAATCAAAGACTATAAGTTCAATTCTTAAAATTTTAGAATTTTTTAATGCATACAATTTATTTTTAGTCACTTCATTATTAATATTAAGTTAACATTCAAAGTTTTTTTTGGAATGGGTTTTGTATCCATCTTTAATGGTATTTTTTATTTTATTATTAACCAATTTCTTAAAGATTTGTATGCTTAACCAAATATTTCCCTACATTGTATCTGGCCAAAAGATAATCGACTAAAGGTAATTTTTTACCAATTAAAAAATGATACCAACATTTTAACTCATTTTCTTTAAGATCTAGTATTTTACTTAAATTAAATGATTCCAAACATCCAGTGGTAAAGGCTATAGGAAAAAATTAAAAGTGACAGTTATTTGACAGAATAATTGGTTTCTATGACCATCTTGAATGTAGTCATAATATAGTTAACAAAAGGGAAAGAAATATAATTATTTCTAGTGTTCATACAAAAATCTTTTAAGACCCAATATATTCTATTGAAACCAGATTGTAAATTAGTATTTATTTCAAGTTTATTGTTGTCACTAAAATTATTTCATGGAAAAGATTCCGACTAGAAATATAAAAAGAATTTAGCCAATGACTTACTGTATTTATAATGGCAGACTTAGCATATTATTCGGTATTTGGAAAACCAATGCCACCTTCTTCGTAACTTTTCACATACCAGTCAAAAGCTATTCTTGGTTTTTGGATATACCACAAAAACTTATATAAAATAGAGTTTAACTACATAAGGATCTTTTTGGATGGAAGTAAAATCAATGACTGTATATAAAAATGAATTTTAGGTAAAATTATCATTTTAATCAATGTAAGTCTATCTTCTATTGTAAAGAAATTTTTATTACAGTAATTAATTAGTTTTAATAATGTATCAATTGCATTTTTTATAATTTGACAAAACCAAATTCTTCCAACTAGAATTTATAATAAATTCCTAAATATTTAAGTTGCATATTCTCCCAATTAAATTTCTTGTATTTTTTTTTTCAAAAAGTATTTATTTATTTTTATTAATAAGCAATGTTTCTGTTTTATTATGATTAAAAACTAAACAGGAAATCTTTTCAAAATATTTTATTGAATTAAGACTATGTTCTAAAGACGATTCAACATTGCCACTTGTAAATAAGATCTCATCAGCAAATAACTGAATTTTGGAAGCTTAACTATCATTTATAGAAAACCCCTTTCTTCTTGTATTAGTCCTAATACAATTAGCAAAAGGCTCTGCTGACAAAGCAAACAACAAAGGAGATAGATGACATACTTGTGTTGTGCCTTTTAATATATTGAAGGACCTAGATAACAAGAATATTATTTTAACCAAAGATAATGAGTTTCTATGCAGTTTTATTTTTAAGTCTATAAACTCTAAAGAGAAATTATATTCTTTGAACACTTTAAAGAAATAAAACCATTTAATAGAATCAAAAGCTTTATCTAAATCTAAACTACAGCACTTATTCTCATAAGCATACACAAAGATATAGGGCTGACATGTTTCACACCTTAAAGCTATATTCAAACCATCCCTTTGTTTCCCCTCCCTTTTGTGTCCATGCCCAAACCTGTTGGTTTAACAACCCTCCCTAACCATTGTCTTCATTCTGTTTTCTGATATTTCCTTCTACATTGTGTCCCCCCCCTCCCTTGTTGGGTTAATCCACATCCTGTTATTCTTGTCAGTCTTTACCTGTAACCTGACCTACTCCTTTTACTTCCTTCCCCAACTTTCTCTTTATATAATTAACAGAAAAGGCACCTGTCACAGAAAAAAATAGATTATCCATCCTAGCCCACCTACATCCTGCTCATTTCTTGTTTATGTGCCTTCTGTTCTATCCTCTGCTTGTTTCACCTGTTCATCTCTTGTTGTACTATCATTTCAACCCTTTAATCTGTTAAAACTAAATAAATAAATAAACACACCATACATATGCTCAAAATCGGCTTATAAAATGACCATATTTTCATGGGCATGCTTTTAGGGTTGCCATCTTTGCAAATGCCCAAAGTGGGACATTTTTGGTGCAAACATCAGGTTTTTCAGGGCAAAACATACCCATGGCCAGTAAAAAGGACAGAAATTCAGTTTTTTGCCTAAATAAAATCTTATTCTTGCAGCATTTTAGTTCCTTATTCTGCTTCTTATAACATTTAGGTGTTTCAGATACAGAATAACTATTTTATGCAACTATTACATAAAATATAGGAAATAATTTTGTCCTAAAATCTCAGGACATTTGCCATTTTTTTCAATTTTTTTGCAGGACACAACTGCCCAAAGAGGGACTATCCCTCGCAAAGTGGGACAGGTGGTAACCCTACATGCTTTGTGCTGTGGGTTCCAGAGAGGAGCCTTATTGCCCATATCTAACCAATGAGAAATGGTACTTCTTTTTGTATTGTAAAAAAATAAATCCGATCTATGTCATGTGCTACAGATATTTCCATTGGTCATAGGAATGAGCAGAGTGTCATTGTGTGACAATTGCAAAATATGAAATGGAGTAAAGTGTATGCTTTTATTTTGACTGTTACCATGGCTCAGCTTATTAACAACCTGCTTTGTAGACTACCAATGGATAGAGTAGGATGTGCCAATCCCCTCCTGATTTGTATTCTTTATTTTACTTTTTGGCTTCCTTTCTGTTATTCCCCTTATATGTGTTTCCCTGACCTTTTCAGTGTGAGTCCTCCAACAGATTATTTAAATAATGCTGTGTTTAGGAGAAAATCAGTGAATAAGTCATGGGCTCAATTCCCATTTGGCCTGTCTTTTGATAACTGCTTCCATTCTGTTGTTGGTTTAACATTCCCTATAGATGTGCTTCTCAGACCCTTTCAGTATGTATCTTGTAATAGCTTACATAGTTAATGCTGTGCTTACAATATTAGCACTGTGGTAGTTAATAGGTTCAATTGCTATTTGCTTTTTCATCACATTTATGATTGTAGCACTGGTATACTGATAAAATAAACACATGATAAGGCTAGGAGTGGTATAGATCAGTAAATCATGTTATTGTTATGTATTCCCCCTTATCCTGTGTGTGTGTTTCACATTTTGAATGTGCTCAGATATTTCAGATGAATATCTCTGTATGTGTCATACCTCCTTCTCCATTGTGTTTTGCATTCCTTCTATGTTTTCCATCTCCGTTTGTAGTCTGTCCGTTTCTTTTGCTTTTGTTGCTTTACTAGCACCTCTGCACTCAACCCATAACTATCATAGCTTTACTTTGGTTTGTAGTACATTTTATGTATATCTGTTGCCTTGAGTCACAGCAGTAACTCAGTCCATTACTATTCACGTGTGGGGCAGGTTATGTGCCCACTACCTTAAAAGCTTGTGCACGGTCAAGGTTTGCAACCGCTGATCATACTTTACTGAGGCTTCAACCTGCTCTAATATGATCTTCCCATTGGTCCTTAATTTGGCTGCAATGAGTATCTGTGCATTGTTCAAAATGGCCTTGTCACATGCATTCGTAATGAGCATCATGACTCATCTCGCACACATTGTAAACACTGTTTGCATGGCTGCAGTTGCAGACACAATGTTTCTGAATCCATGAAACTGTGTTCAATATACAATGTTGTACTGGTTCTCTTATTAAATGAAAACTCACAAGACACCAAGGAACCACAATGCTGCATACAAAACAGGCAAAGTAACACAAGTGCAAAATCTCAACCAGAGTTTGTGGGAAATAAGTTCCACTCCACCACCTACATATCCTCAACTTACAAACACTAACTCCACAGTTGTGCACACATGAAGAAGGGATAAATCTCACACAGGGAAGTCATTGCCAGCACATACAAGAGCATCTACGCCAGCAGTGATTTCCTATGGAAAACAGTTATCAGTGTTCCCATCCACAATCTCTTGTGATTCTGGCATTTGAAGCTTAGGGAATTTTATCTTGACTCTCTGTAGATATAAACTCTATATCATGTGCAATTATTTTGCATGCAAAATCTGCTTTAAATGGTAAAGGAGTGAAGAAGGATATGATGATAGATCCTTAACTATTTTGGTAAAAAGAGTTATTAGAGAATATTTTGAGAACTTATTTTGTGGAATTCTGTTTTGCCACAAATTCCCCTTAAGTACATTCACCCAAAAAGTGATGTAAGAACACTAAAGTGTTTTATGACAAACTCCCTTCACTCAGTCCCATATAGAGGGACAAGCTGTCTATCCACAATTTAAATCAACCCTATGGCTACGGCATTTCAGGGGAAAATGCAACACTGAGCTGCGGTAGTTTTACTGAATGCCATTTTAGTCTATTTGCTGTAATGAAACATCATTAAACAAATTAAGCATTAAAATATCAAATGACTACAGTATAACAAGGTCTTGTTTTCATTTTTTGAAGTAGGTTTTATCAATTAGACACTTAGAAACCAACTATGTCACTTCTATCTGCACTGTGGAAGAAAGGAGGAACAAAACTGTAAAGCTATAAATGTAGGCAATTCAGGATGGGCAGGTTCTCATTCCTTTTGCAGACTGAAAAATGCAGCAGAGAGAAAGAAATTTACAAGTTAAACAAGTCTTGCAAACAAATTTAGGGAAACTATAGACAAAATATCCTGCAAATTAGAGTCACTATGTATGAAGAATATTTCAGAATGCATCCATATTCTCCAGGCTATATCCAAGGACTGTCATACCTAGCAATAGTTTTTCCACAAAATGTGCAGTTTTGGTAATACAGCGATCCAGATGAAATTCCATTTTGTGTTGTTAAAACCAGGCAAAGTTAAATGTTAAAATAACCTTTCAGCTGATTTTTTCAAAATTTCTTCAGGTTAATTGCCAGTCATAGCCTAATTTCACAGACAGCTGAAGTTTTCACCTTGAATAATGCATACTTGTACATTTAATGATACAACTCATAAACTGCCAGTTTTCTGGGGTGCTGTATGGACGGGTGAGGGTGAAGAGTGAAACAGGCTACTAAATGACTTACAATGCAAATCAGTCAGCTCAGGGAAGTAGATTGAGCATAAATAATTGTTGGCCAATTGCAGTAAGAGTCAACTTATCAAAATATCTCCCTGAGAGGCTCTAGTATTGGTTGAACAAACCTCATGAGACTGCCTTTAACATATTAAGTATATTCAGAGTAAACAAGAAGAATATAAAAATAAAAAAATATATATCTAAAAGGAAAACTATAGTAACTCCTTTGTCACAGCTTTACTTGAAATGCATTAACTACTGCAAGACTAGTGACAGTATTTAATAGTGTACATACCTCTCAACTGTCCCTGATTTTCAGGGACGTCCCTGACTTTGACTCAAATGTTAGCTCTGTCCCTCTTAATCCCTCCTAAAACTAGTGACTTTTGGAGGAAAGGTGGCGAATTACACTTAATGAATAATGGCAATAATTAAGAGTTATAGACTTCTTTTACTTCAGAAAATGTGTATTAATTCATATGCTTTGATTCTGTCAATGTTTCAAGTTAATAGCACTAATATTTTAAAAGTGTCCCTGATTGTCCCTGATTTTTTATTGACTTGTCCCTGATTCTGTCGAAATTTGTCCCCGATTGGTTGAGAGGTCTGTGTAAAGGAGGGAAGAGTAGTACAATTTGAAAGCGTAGTCTCAGTTTTGCAGTTATCCTGTTTGGACTTTGTCAACTATGACTATTTGTTAGGATTCATGCCAATTGCTTCAGTAATATCCCATCCACACAGTACATTTCAGTTAAATAATTAGATGGGACTCAAACACAGGTTACTCGATAAAGGCACAGTTTATATATTCAAGTCACTTTACAAGAGTACGAGGTGGGGGAGTATACATTACATGAAAATTAAAATTTGAATGTTTGACCTTTTGCATATGCAAAGTGTTATTTCTTAGCTGTGGAAGGGGGGCTATTGATATGGAGTGTTTGTAATGTTCTACATCCATTCATTACATTCCCATGGGAACACCTTTGTACTGTAATGATGGACTTCAGCATTTGCTGTAACTTACACACACTCCTTAGCTGTGGAGGAGGGAGTTGTGATATTGTGTATTTGTAATGTCTTGCAGCTTCCCACTACATAGCTATGGACATTCCCTTTACCATTAAATGTAAAAGTATAGCCCCACAATCAGGTACTAGATCTACTGCCTACACTGACTAATCCAAGGCTGCTGTTAAACTACACACAAATAACAATGTTGTTGTAGGAGCTTATGTAGGCCTGCACAAAATTGGCATGGGCTGGCATATAGAAAGAAATAAAATTAAATATAAGGTAAATGAGGAACTCAGTGAAAGTTATGTAGAGAAAGATGGCATATAAGTTAAGCAGGGTATAAGGGAAAAGTAAGAAAGGTTAACGTGAAAACATATGGTTAGGACAGTAGGTTAAATATACAGTCAAGGAATGAAATAACATAAGGAGGACAGAAAGGTGAAGTGGTATCAGAAAGATAACAAGGTAAGGCCAGCAGATAACCTAGAATGAAAAATAACAAAAGACAGTACTGGTTGCAGGGCACAGAGAATGTGAAAGTGGGAGAAGTGGGTTAGTGTACAAACAGTGCAGCATCAGCACAGCTTATGGATATGGGCAGGTGTGTGTGTGTGTGTGTGTGTGTGTGTGTGTGTGTGTGTGTGTGTGTGTGTGTGTGTGTGTGTGTGTGTGTGTGTATGTACACACGCGCGCGCATGTGTGCTTCTGTGTGTGTGCTTGTGTATGTGTTTGTGTGAATAGTAGGTGGCTGTGTGTATGGGGTGTTTGGGGAGCATAGCACAGAAGCAACAGAACTGTATGTATTCCTACTTCTGAGGATGGATCTACATATAGTATGTTTTCCCATTAGGAGAAAGACAGTGAGAGTTGAAAGCAAAATAGCGGTGTGGCAGTATAGGGAAAAAGGGACTAAAACAGTAATGGAGACAGGGATGGGAGGACTGGTGAAAGACACATCAGAGACCATGAAAGAAGGGTGCATATGCTAAGAAAAGTCAGTGTTACTCATGAAAAGCTAGCTCTGTGTCAAAGAGTTATGAATTTCTGAGTAGCAGCTCAGGATCTGAAAGAACAATGTTCATGTAGGTAGGACTGAAGGGTTTCAGTCAGTTCACCCATTCACAGGGGATGGTGATAGTCTGGTCTGCTTCATGATGCTGGAAGGAGCTCCACTTAATGGAGGTCACAGAATAAAGACAGGGCACAAGGCCGATCTTGCTAAGTGATGAATAAGTGTTGCAGCTGGCGCTGGCATATGCATAAACACCTGCATGTGTTTTTGTGCCAGTAGTTTATGGCCTACTTTGACTGTGTGGGTTATTGTGCTAAGCAGAAAGTTCAGCTGGCAATCTGTGTGACAGCCTAGTTTATAGGAAAGATGATGGTAATCATACACTGTATAAAAAAAACAGATAAAAATAAAACTGAAGAAAGAGGTCAACATAACATTCAGGACAAGAGAAGAGGATTACAGAGAATGGAAGAGACCAGTATGGAGAAGTGTTATGAGAAATGCATAAAGAGGATCAACAGGGAAATTCAAGTTGCAAAGACAACAATGAAAATCGAAGTGCATAATGGAATACTAGTTAGAAATTATGCTTCCTTTAGTTCTCAGACAGAATGTGAAGGAATAGAACAGAAATAAATGATGACTAATGAAAGCATAAAACAGATGCTGAAAAAGAAAAAGCAGAACTATATCCACACAACTTTATAGTACTCGGAGGATAACTTTAAACCCTTAACATTTGTGTTAGGTGTAACATGAATAACAACAGAAATTCTAAAGCCATTAGCAATGTAAAGTAAGATGCTATACTTTAACACTACATGTGTGAAAATAATTCTTGAAATACAAGAGCTGTAAGTTTAAAGACTACAGAAGAAACACTGCTAATGGTTCTTTATTAGGAATGAATGCTGGGAATGCAAAATCTATTCAGATCTGAAAAAAGGGAATTCTAAAGTGGGATTTATTTCCTGCAATCTAGTGAAGCAATTACCTGTACCTCCACTACGTAGAAACATTGCCATGTATACCACCTTACTTAATGCATCGTCTTTGTGCTGTACAAGCTTACTTAATGCACCATCTCTAGACTATACCACCTTACTTAATGTGTCATATCTGGGCCTGCTACCTCTTCTGAAAATGGATATCTCTTGCAGATGGTAATGCCATTCAAAATTAAGCTTTCTGTTATTCACTGATGACTGCAAACATTGTAGTCAGAACCGTAAGTGCATAAGAATGGGGAGGTTCCTTTCACTGTCTAATCTGTGCTCCATAGTACAAATAGTAGAGTTTTTCATCTGTTGAATTAAAACTTCTCAAATTAATAGGTATTAAAATAACATTTCATTTATTAAATGTCTGTATTATAATCACTAAAATCATAGAAGCCAGACATTGTGGGATTTATTCTATCAAACTATAGTTTCTCAACTAGTATTCTTCATTATATGCTAGCTTATTATAACAACTGGAGAATATTTTAATATGACCAAGAATAAGAGTTCTGAAATAATCTACTTTAATGTTAAGCCATGTGAAATGATAGCATAAGAAGCACCATCCTCCAGGTATTATAAGATATTTGGACAGATATAGTTTAAGAATCACTGTTTTTAATATTTCATTTAGTTTGACTTATACTTTGATGTCAGAAATGGAAAGCCTGAATGAAGACATGACCAGAAAATAGAAACTGATTTAGCAGTGTTATATGATATGGTTGTTAAACAGAATATGAAGTTGTTCCTTAAAATGGATTTTTCAAAAGACAGTTAAAATATAATTTCTGTTATGTTTGTCTTTAATAATGTAAAAGTAGGAAACAGTTCCTGAAATTAAAGGTTTTAGGTATCACTGCTGTTTAATAGTATAAGATTAAATATTAAAGACAGATCTATTAGCATGATGGTGAAAAGTTTCCATTCTAGGACAATGTCATATGTTCTCTCAGATGTGAAGGCAAGAAAAAAAAAAATCAGAATTCTACTGTAAAAATGGATGTGCGGATTTTGAAAGTAATGTATATTTCTGTTTAATTACTACAAACTAGCACATACATGTTAACGCAGTGATTGATACATGCTGTTTCTTGTCTAAAAGTAAATAGTTACCCTTATTAAAATGTTAGCATCATTTTTTTTTAATCTATTTTGATGGCATGATTAATTAAGAATTAGATCTTATTCTACAGCTAATGAATGTGTCTGAAAGGTGGAATTTTTTTGCATAATGCTTCTTTAATATATATATATATAAATATATATATATATATATATATATATCTATATATATATATATATATATATATATATATATATATATACATATATATATTATCTCTGTCCCTCTCTTTCACGATATATATAGTTCTGATTGTGTGTATATGGAACAGACTTCTCATACATGTCAAACAGAGAACCTCGCTGGCCCTCTTCAAGAGAAATCTTGATGAGTGGATGGGAAATAGAAAGTTCACCCCAGGGATCACTCCAGTGGCTTTACTCAACAGAGGCACTGGAAACTAAGGTCGGGTGGTGTGATGACAGGGTAATCCTATGGCCTAGGTTTGTAAAGGCTCCAGGGCCATTAGCCTAGTACACACCTATGAACCTATGAACAACTTATTCCCAGACAATAGTGATCCATGCAGTTACAATAGGCCTGACCCACTAACATACATGTATACAACATCATTGTACCATATAATGGGCAATGAAAATTAGACTTAAAAAGATGCACATTATGCAGGTCCATAATTAAACTTGCAATCTGATTACTTAGCCAGCTAAGGATCTTAAGTTTGGAAAATCACTGATTTATGTCACTGTTATGTAAGCAATTGCTGGTAAGATGTATTTGACAGAAAAAAAACATGCTTCTAACTGAATTTATCACTTGTCTTTAAAACTTGATAACTACTCCTGTCAAGTTTTTTATATTTGAAGAAGCAATCCATGTGCCAGACTGTGTTCATGCATATTCCAAAGTGTTTTTTTTAAGCTGACAGTGACAGGATCATATACACATTATCAAATTTATTAAAAATTAAAATCAGAGTGTTTGTTTCATTTTCACATTATATGAAAGCTGTTGTTTTGAGGAAGTAGAAGACCACAAGAACTTTAAGCAATAAAAATTAGATCAATAATATTCCACAGCTTATGAAAAAGAAGCAATTGCATTTTAAAGCTATTTTAGAAGCATTATACTAACAAATTGCCAAAATGACAATATAGGCCCAGTGCCAGCATAATCATATAGATTTATTGAAACTCCCAATTTAGGACACCAGTTACAAGGTTATGCTAAAAAACAAATAGATATGCATATTTACAGATGTGCAAGAATATGCTTCAACATTTTGTTCAAGAAACAATTTGCAATGCCAAAACATGGATGGAAAATTGAATTATGATTAGAGTTTTATGGATAAGGTGCAGTGAGTAGCTATAATGACTGAGATGGCTTATGCTACAGGGATAGCAGCACATCATTGTATAGAGAGGTATGAAGCTTACAAAATGTAAGAGAGAAAACTACAGTCCTTTTTCAAGGGTTGCAAAAGCAGAAGTAATAGCAGATTGAAACAAAGACACATGAAAAAAGCAATAGAATATAACAAAAAATAAAAAAGTACAAAAATGGTTGTAAGGGAAAGGTTAACAACATAACAAAAAATGAGTCATGTGCCTTAGGTAGCAGTATGAACATATGAATAGTTCTGATTGTGTGTATATGCCTGTACCAAGGGTGCCCACAGGCAGGTGCAAGGGGGTGCAGTTGCACCTCCCTGGAAAAGCCTGGCAGGGGGATTAATTTCCTTTTAATTACAAAAAGAATACGTTGTTTTTTTAAGGGTGACCTTCTTTAAGAATGCCTTTTGTGTCCAGTCGCATAGACGCAACAGGTGCTTGCAACCTGTTTTCGTGTTCTGTGTCTGTGTGACCAGTGGTTTATATCTTCATCTTCCCTCATGGAATTTGAGTTCCAGAAGACATATAAGCTGTGGACAAATGTACAAGTGAGAAGTAGGTGTGTGCGTGTTTAAGTGTTTAAGAGGTCTGTGTGTTTGTGTATGTGTGTATAAGGAAATAGGTAGGAAGGGGTGTGTGGATGTAAGAAGTAGCTAGGTAGGGGGGTGTATGCGTTTATGTAAGAAGTAGGTAGGTAAAGGTAGGAATGTGTGTGTGTGTGTGTGTGTGTGTGTGTGTGTGTGTGTGTGTGTGTGTGTAAGTAAGAGGGTGGTAGGAATGTGTGTAAGAGGGAGCGGGGTTCATCCCTCACAATTATCCAGATTTTTGACATATTTTTGGTTTGTTTCTCATACAATTGTGTTTTTCTGGCAAATCATTAAGGACCGAAGTCAAAAAATAGCGGCAGACATTTCAGCTTTAGACTTCATATCCTTCAGAAAATGCATACTAATGCAAAACTTGTTCTGATATTCAATTTCTAATGTGGTAGGGGATGTATGTGTGTGTCATACCTCTCAGCTGTACAGATTTTCACAGAATGTCCAGATTTTTGCCTTATATTTTTGGTCTGTTCCTCATAAAGATTCTTTTTTTTTGACAAATTACTGGAGTGAGCAAAGGATTAAAGTTACTAAACAATGACATGCATTTGAGTTTCAGAATTCATGTCCTTCAGAAAATACATTCTAGCACAAATCCTATATTTCTGGCAACTTTCTAAATGTGTCCCTAGTTTTGGGCCTTTGTCCCTAACATTCTAACAGGCTTTGTCCAGATTTCTTGAGCTAAGAGATTGAGAGGTATGATATGTGTGTGTGTGTGTGTGTGTGTGTGTGTGTGTGTGTGTGTGTGTGTGTGTGTGTGTGTGTGTGTGTGTGTGCGTGTGTGTGTGTGTATAATAGGGAGGTAGCATACCATCAGCTGTAAAGGTTTTTGCAGAATGTCCAGATTTTCACCTCATATTCCTCCTAAACATGATTGAAATTGTTAAATAATGTTTTAGACATCATATCCTTTAATAAATGCATACTAACACAAATCCTGTTATTGTAGCAATTTTCTGAGATAATGAGAGCAATATTTATAATCTGTCCCTATTTATTTTAGGCTTTGTCCAGATTTCTTGCACTAAGAGGTTGAGGTGTAAGTGTCTGTGTGTGTGTGTGTGTGTGTGTGTGTGTGTGTGTGTGTGTGTGTGTGTGTGTGTGTGTGTGTGTGTGTGTGTGTGTGGGTATGTGTGTGTGAGAGAGAGAGTGAAATGTCCTAGTTAGAGTTAGCAGGTCAAATTTATTTTCACATGCATTTTCAAGGAATTGTGAGCTTCAAGGGAAGAGAATTTTACTGCTGCTCATGCCAAGTCTGGTTAAAATGTGCAACTGTTTTGTTTAGCAAATGGTATAACTATCATGGTACAGAACTTTAAAGCAGTGTTAGCAGCACAGCAGCTAGCATACTTGCATCTTGAGGCCGAGGGCTGTAGGTTCTACTCCCACAGCATGTAGATTTGTATTTTAAGGGGTGGGGTGCTGCAGTCGTATGTCCTCCTTTGGATGAAATGCCTTGTAACGAAGACCATGTTTTTCAGCCTGCCACCGTTTCCTTATGGTAATGTAACAGCTTACCACTTCTTTAATATAACATAGGCAATTTATTCTTCATAGGCAGCAGTCACTGAATTTGTAGGTAAAACCCTGAAATATAAAATTATTTTCTAGCAACAACTTCTTCATTAGTTTCAGATCTCTTTAATGTGGAATTATTCAAATGACTTCTGCAGAGATGGTGCATATTGACTGATATTGTTGGGTTTTAATGACAGAAGTTTGTGACCTTTTATGGTTGAAATGCCCTGAATTGGGCAGTTTGTCATTATTGGTTCATATGTTTTGTTTCATTGCTTACTGGAAAAATGTTCAAAACTATAAATTTAAAACACACTAACATGTGTTGTTGTATTATACAAGGGATATAATTAAGTTATTATATATTATAATTAATACAATCAGGAAGGTGAATCAAAGAACTTTTGCATGGGCCTAAAAATGTGTGCAAGGGACAGATGATTTGAAAACAGGCCAAATGTAAACTTAACCCACTACTGGCGAGATGCATTTTCTTTGAATGTGGGTTTCAATGCTGTTTCAGTGAATGTGAGTTTCAAAGGCAGAGAAGTTTTAATAAGTATGTTATCAGTATTTGTGCTATAAAATTTGAAATAAAAGTTGTAAATTAAATCCAAATATCTGCTATCATTGTAGAAGTAAAGCATAAATGATTATGCACACTGAGAGTTTTGAACGCTGGAGGTCCTCATCCCACCCCCACCTGAAATAAAAAAGACCACAGTAAAGAACTTCTCGAAAGCCGACTTCACACTTCTAAAGACTAGTGTGGTCTCCTTTAAGGCCCCCGAGCCGACGGAAAACAGTACTCAAGCCGCTGAATCACTTACAAATGCCTTCTACCAGCACCTGCAGGACTGCATGGATAAGGCAATCCCAAGCAAAACAAAGACTCTTTGTACCAAAGGCAAGCGTCCACTCTGGTGGACCCCAGCCATAAACAAACTCTACAACAAAAGGAGGAAGCTACTACAAGATAGAGCAAAATCCTTAAAAGGTAAGACACCCTTGATCACTATAAGAAGAAAACTAAAAGCTCACATAAAATCATCCAAAGCAAATTTTGAGAGAAAAATAGCTAAAGACTCAAAAGACAATCATAAGGCCTTCTTTAGCTATGTTAGAAACCTGGGAGGAAACTCCCAGATATGCTCAGAACTAGTTCAAAATGATGTGAAGATTACTGATCCTACAGACATTGCCAACATACTGGCTGACAGGTTCAGTGCAAACTTCTCCACCCCTCCCCCAAAAGGAGAGATATCTATACCAAGCGGTTGCAGCCCCCAAACATCTCCAACGCCCAAGTGAGAACTGCTCTCTCCAAAGCAAAAACCCCAGCATCCATGGGACCTGATGGTGTCCCCGGCTGTGTGCTCCACGAACTCAACGAGGAATTAAACCCACAGCTAGGACAGCTGTTTAATCATAGTCTTACCTCTGGATACGTACCCAGGGAGTGGCGCACTGCAACTGTGGTCCCACTTCACAAAGGCGGTGCCTCCACCGACCCTGGAAATTACCGGCCCATTAGCTTGACAAGCCTTATCTGCAAAGCCATGGAGAGGATCATAATGGACCTCATAAATAAAGACATAGGCAATTTGCAGACTTTGGATCCATCCCAGTTTGGCTTTGTCAAAGGCAGATCATGCCTTCTAAACTTGGTTGACTTTTTCGAAACAGTCACCAAAGCCATTGATGAGGCAAAGGCAGTCCATACAGCCTACCTCGATCTGGCGAAGGCCTTTGATACAATACCCCACTCGGGTATCATTGAAAAACTCATCAGCTTAAATGTTAACCCATACATCACAAGATGGGTTGCAAACTGGCTGAGTGACAGAACCCACAGGGTCAGAGTTGCTGGCGCCATGTCAGACTCAAAGCCTGTCACAAGTGGTGTACCACAGGGCTCAGTCCTGGGCCCACTCTTGTTTGGCATCTACTTTTCCGAAGTACAAGCAAACACAGGAGGGTTATGGCTGACAAAGTTTGCAGATGACTGCAAACTGGGCGCCATAGTAGAAAACACATCTGACACAGATATCCTTCAGAAGGGTCTCACAGAAACGGATAACTGGTGCCAGAGCCATGGCCTAAAGTTAAATGCCAAAAAATGCATAGTCATACCCTTTTGGAAAAACAAGGTTACCCCTAGCTACCAAATAGGTGGCAATCCACTGAGTACAGAAGAAGTTATCAGGGACCTGGGGACCCAGGTTGATAGTAGTCTGTCATTCGACACCCATGTAGCTAAAGTAGTTAGGAAGACCTTCTACATTGCCCACCTTATCATGAAGGGATTCTCATCTAGATCAAGGGAGGTCATAGTCTCCCTATACTCATCACTCATCAGACCAATGATTGAGTACAATGCCCCATTCGGAATGTATCTGACCCGACACTTGCAGCAGCTGGAGAGGCCACAAAAGTTCCTCACCAAAAGGATAAAGGGTCTCAAACATCTGTCCTATGCTGCCCGACTGAAAGAACTCCAGCTCTATTCAGTCGCTTACCGCTTGCTCAGAGGTGACCTTTGCCTAACATACAAGGCCATGTCAAACCCAGATTTGATGAATATGCTTCACCTCAAAAAATCTAGATCCGTCAGAGCCACAAGGGCGGAGACTTAAACCTCGACACGGCTATTAATAGGACGTGCTGGAGGGATAGATTCATCACCCAAAGACTCCCTATGCTGTGGAATAAAATCCCGGTATATGTGAGGCAGAGCACCTCGCAGGCCTTGTTCAAGAGAAATCTTGACCAATGGATGGGAGATCGCAGATATACCCCAGGGATTACCTCAGTATCACTGCTCAACAGAGGCACAGCAAAATAATGGGTATAGTTCCCCATACTAAAGGGGTGGCGTAAGCCACAAAACTATGGGCTAGGCTTGTAAATGCCCTCGGGCAGATAGCCTAGTATGAACCTATGAACCTATGAACAGTGTTTATGGCAACTGGGGAGAAATAGCTAAGTAATGGGACACTGGAATGTCTGCATGGGGGGGCTGCATGGAGGGGGACTGAGTGGGGGGACTCTGGTTTGTACCCCCTTCAAAAATTCCTGTGGGATCCCCTGGCCTGTACTGAATCAAATGACTCAATATTATTTTCAATATGAAAGAGTAAAATTCACATTTACTTTGCAGGTTAAAAATAAAAAAAGACAGCTGAGACAAAATCATTAATGAACACTATCATCTCTGGTATTTTCAAGAAGCATATACAATTGGCATTATTAAGAGAGCCCTCAGACAAAATATGTGCACATAACTTAAAGGAATCCTTCACTCATTCATTCATCAATTCATTTATTTTCTAATTATGCTCCTTAGCCTAGTTCATTGTTGCAGGGGGACCACAGCTTCTCCAACATTGACTGGGTTCAGGACTCTGGAACTAATCCTTAATAAGCACCACACCATTTTATGATACATGGATTCACTCAGTCTCATAAAACAACACATACCTAAAGGCAATTTTGAGGAATTCCAGTTTATCTACTGCATGTTTTGGAGATTTGGACGGAATCTCTTGCATCTAGCAAAAACCCACATAGACAATGAGAGGACATGCTGAGTCCACACAGTAGGTACCTTACTTGAGAAACAAACTGCAGACACAAATGCTGTAGGCAGCAACACTAAAACTATGTCACAGTTCCATTCTTAGAGGAATCACTTTCACTTTCACTAAAATGTTGTTTGACACTGGATTCAGTATTAAGTAATAGACTGAAGCAGCATTTAATTATTGAGTTACTGCAAGATCATTAGATTTGATGCAAATAAAATAAAATACTATCAAATGAAGATCAGAGGAATCTAGGCTAGATGTTTTATTGGATAAATGAGGAGAATCATTTGAAGACAGTGGCAAATAAAAAAATAATCTGGGAAAAGGTATTAAAGACATTTCAGTCATGCCTATGTCACAGCAGAGTTCCTTCTCTTCTGATGCAAAAGTAGTGGTGGCAGGCTGTTAATGTGAGGGCAGAGAAGGGGGTGTTATATGTCATTAACCCCTTCTGATAAACATCTCTTTGTGAGTGTGTGTGTGTGTGTGTGTGTGTGTGTGTGTGTGTGTGTGTGTGTGTGTGTGTGTGTGTGTATGTGCGTGTGTGCGCACGCACATCTTCATTCCTGTCTCTCTGTGCAAATTATATTGAACAAGTTTTGGTTACTGTTGCTAAATTAGCACTGGAAAGCACTGGGCTGTGACCATAACGGGTAAAATCAAGAGGATTAAGCAATAGTCATTATATTTTTCTGCTTACTTGGTTTGGTAGATGATGTCTATTACAAGATGCAGCATGGTACATTTGCCATATGTTCTTAAACCCAGCTGGACTTGGACATTATTTGTCAGTAGCAACGATTTCCATGAGACTATAGCATCTGTCCGGGTTCATATTAAAAACACGAATGTTTACTTACCTGAACACCTAAACGCCAACACATCTTCATCTAACCACAAAAACATTGATCGTCCTGAAGCGCGAAATCCGGAACGTCAAATTGTCATGGTTGGCCCTTCTGCAGTCTAGCTCCGTATGGTAAGTGTGCGATAGTTACAGACCTTAGGGTTAGGGTGCTGGTTAAGGTAAGTGCATAGATGGTAATGCATGTTAGATTTAGTGTAGGTTAGAAGTAGGGTTTTATTAATTGTATGTGTGTGGATTATTTAGTTTGTTTGGGTATAGCTTTATAAGGTAAGTGTGCGATAGTTATGAACCTTAGGGTTAGGATGTGGGTTAAGTTAAGTGCATACATGGTGGTATATGCAAGATTTAGTGTAGGGTTTAGTTTAGGGTTAGAAGTAAGGCTTTGGTAAGTGTAGGTATGTATTTTATTTAGTTTGTTTGTGTAGATAGTATGTAGCAGGTGGTGGGATGGGACAAGTATGACATTTCGAGTTTTTGAATTTCGCGGTTTAGGGTGTTCGGTGTATGCGGTGGTAGCGCTGCGGTAGTGTTGTCACCTCACAGTTAGACGTTGCCCATTCGATTCTCGGTTAGAGCGTCTTCTGTGTGTGGCGACATGCGTGAATGGGCATTCCTTCATTGAAGGTTGTGTGTTAGGCCCGGCAAGCCAGCACGTAAAAATCTACTGCCAATCATTAGCGGACCGGAGTTCCGCTTTGGCGACCCCTAACCGGGAAAAGCCGAAAGACACAAACAAACAAAGGGTGTTCAGTGTATTTGTGGTTCGCGGAATATGTGTCAGCATTTAGGTGTTTGGGTAAGTAAATATTTGTGTTTTTAATATGAACTCCATCTGTCCATCATATGTAAATTGATGACAATCAGAGAAAAATATGCCTTGTTCATCACATATTAACTGTTGGCAGCACTATATGCCCATCCGGCAGAAATATTATATCAATTTCTATAAAAAATTCAAGTAGTTTAGAACTTCTCTGACACATTGAATAAGCATATCCCAAAACATTGAAACAATTTTGCAGAAACCCTTTTCCCAGGAATAAAAGAGCAAATGAAGGACTTGATAGTATTAGAACATCCTGATTTTGAAATAATACAGTGCAGTTGTAGGGTGTCATGGTTAATTTTGGATAAATAGGACTAGTACTTAATATGTAACATTTTGAAAACTAGAAATGCTAACAATAATGTTGCACTAACAATATCAGTTATCCTGTAGGTCTTTTCTAATGAAAGTCAGCAATGTTCCCTGTGATTTAAAAGTATAAAACGCTATTTAAGGGAAAAGCTGCTGTTCCATGATATGAATCTTTTGACAGGGATTGATCTCGGGAACTGAATGTCTGCTATGCTAATTTGTCCCTAACAAGACTGACAGTTCTCCCTAGTTGAAGTCAAGAGTTGCTAAATCACCTTGAGAAGAAGTCAAAATTGAACACTAGTAGTTCCATAAACAGTTCTGTATACATATCAGTCCTAATGCATCACCGATATCTACAACAGCATGTTTGGAATGTCAGCTATAGCAAATTCAGGCAATAGGCTAACGTTCAACCATATGGCTCTCACAAATACTAGTGCTAGAATCTTGGGATACAGTGTTATTCTACTATGCTCTTGGGTTACTTGTATGCTAGAAAGGTCCTTAGTCAATATCAATAAAGCCACATGGAAAGCATGTATGAAGAAAGTTCCAGAGACACATCAAGTACTCACAATGCTGAGCAGCAATAAGAATTCTACTCCTCTAAGCACATGAAATAATTCTGCAAATCTTCTGTTTGACTAACAGCTCAACAATGAAATCCTTTATACTGCTGCAACTGTCTAAAAAGAAAAAAAGAAAAAAAGCTACTTGGGCAAGAAAGAGATATGGGTGAAATTCTTAGCTAGGCTTATAAGGGCCTCCAGGCCAATAGCCTTGTATCATCCTATGAACCTATGAACCTATGAGACTAAAGTCCTCACAACAAAAAATCCTAAAAGAAGACCATAGCAAACAGGCATGACTTCAGATAAGCCAGATTGTTTGGGTTATACAAAGAGACATTCTCCCTATGTAGTACACAATATTAAGAGGAGTGGTTAATAGTTCTAATGGGAAACTCTTCCAGATCAATCATGTCTTCTTTTTGAAGCTTTTGAATGAGAGTAGTAATGGTAATCTGAGGGCCTTGTCTTTTGGTGCATTGATATTAAGATATACTGCAGACCTTTTACAATGAGAGTAACACACTCATAAAAACTGTAAAGAAAGATGTTTACCTTAATGACTATATGTGCTATGATGTGTTAACATTATTTAACCTAAGGGCTCCAACATTCTTTGAAAAGAGGTTGACAGCTAATGACTTCCTTCCTTTGATTAGAAGAAAATGAACTGACATTATTTTTCTCAGTTTTGTGAAATGTTTGCACCATTTATATTGCTTGAAGAATATGTTGTCCTCTTGAATTCAAATGTCTTCGATCTCTACCAGGCAGTGGAATTGCTGCAGAGCATGCAGTGGCTAAGAGGAGAATCATCACTTATAAATCTGAAGTCATGAATCTGTCCTGGAAAGAGTTGCTTGCTCTCTACAAGTAAGGAGGGAGCAGATATTTCAAGTAAGAAAGTTTAAGTATATTGAGGTTTTGTTCATAAGTAAAGGCAGATGGAATTAGGAGATTGATTAGTGTTTGTTGCAGCTACTCTAATAGTTCTGAGACTAGGCATGACTGTAATTGATTTCTAGGACATGATTCTTAAGACAGCCTGCTGAATTTACTAGTCAGCTTATGTCCCCATCCTCATGTATCATCACCAACTTTGCATAGTGATTGAGACCTATACAATATAGTGACATCAAAGATTGAAAAATACTAATTTCATGAACTTTAATTGTACTTTGACTTAGGAATGTGGTCCATTCCCGTCATGGTATCGGGAACCCAAAAGATTTGAAGAAATTGAAAATGACTGAAATGATGATATCACAGACAGAAGCTGCAAACATTTGATTACTGATTTCTGAGCTCACGATCGATAACAGAAAGATGAGCTTGGTAATATGACAGCATCTTGGAAAAGAATTGCTGCTCTTCAAGATGTAGTTGAAGTAGTCTGGACATTTACTGAGGATGTCCCCTTAACATCTCCCATAAAAGGTGTATCAGGCACAGCTTAATCAAAGAAGGTCTTAAGACAAAGCCAGGACATGCTGTACAGTATACACACACACACACACACACACACACACACATATATATATATATATATATATATATATATATATATATATATATATATATATATATATATATATATATATATATATATATATATAAATATATATATATATATATATATATATATATATATATATATATATATATATATATATATATATATATATATATATATATATATATATATATATATATATATATATATATATATAAATATATATCAGAAGGTCTGCATATGGCCTTGCATCCCAGCAGAAGGAGATGAGTACAGCTGGTTGTGGTAAGGAAGGCTGGTCTGTCTTACTCAGCTTGCTAAACCTGTGATTATCACTAGGATAAACAGTTTAGAGAAGTGGATGGATACTCTTCTGATATGCTTTAGAAAATGAGAATTACACTATTCACAGTTGTATATATAATAAACTGGTACTGGTGTTCAAAAAGGGCACCTATTAAGCTGGATATTGCCAATAAAATACATGTATTAATAAAGCAGTCCAAAGCTGACAAATTTCCCTTTGGAAACTCTAACCGTTTGAGAAGATTTGGAAGAAAAGAAGTTTGACAGAATTCTCAGGATGACTAGTTATGCAACAGTCCTGTTTGCTACCTACCCTCTATCCATACAACCACTATGACGTTGGCTCTAGGGTGACTGATTCAGTTATTATGAAAGAGTTGGAATGGACTGTACTAGCACTGAAAAGGTTACAAATTCATTATGTATGCCTCTAATGAATTTCATAATTTGACTGAATTCCAAATCTGTGGTTTCTGCTTTTAAAAGTTGTGAAAGTTGCAGTTGAAAGAGAGTTAGCTGATGAAAACACATTGCCTACTAAAGTGATTACATATGTGGCATATGCAAAGCATTAAAAATTGGCAGGAACATCACAGCTTCACACAATAAAAGTATTTGTAAAAATGGACCATGTTAAGTGCTTTCACATTGTAAAACCAACCCTTCTTCAGACCATAAAAGCACAAAATCACAGCTCAGTTTAAAAACAGAATATGTTCAATCAGCTATGTTAATTCATCACTTCATTAAACCAATTTTCTTCCTTTCAATACAGGTTTTAAAGGGACACAAGCATCAATACCAGGATGTTTATCAGCTTGTAGCCTCAATATCCATTTAAGTTCTACTGTTTCAGTATAGTTAGTGAGATCCCCCCCGGTGACCCACATGCACTATTTGTAGTACTCTAAAAACAAACTCATGTCCAACATTTTCTTTAATATGTTTAGTTTGTGCATTGTTCATATTGCAAGTTCTAATCTCATAGGAATGACTAAAATTATGTCTTTTAATCTCTTGTTGGTTTTACCAACATAGAATCCTGTTCAGGACTTGCATGTGGCTAAATAAATCACATTTGCTGTATTACAATCTGCATAGAATCTGGGACTAAAAATATATTTCATCCATGGATGTTTAAACACTTGTTCATGTGAAATATATTTACAGGCTCTGCAGTGCCTGCAATTGTATGTACCAAGTCTGGCAGATAACAAGTTACTTGACCTAGTATTACAATTCCCTGCGCACAGTAGTCTTTTCATGTTTAAACAATTTTTGTGCATAAAAGAGGGATTGTTCCCAACTATTTCAGCTGTCCTGTTGTCACTAGTGAGCATTCCCCAGTTTTTTCATATATTATTACATACAGAGCCTACATCATTTGTGTACTTCAAACCAAATCTAAGTTTACTGACAAATCTCCTATCCTTACTAGAAGCATGTCTAGAGAAATATGGGGCAGCAGTGTTTTTCCTATCCTTGACCACCCTCTCCTTATGCTGTATCAGAAGGTCCTTCTTATAGTCCCTTTTCAAAAAAATGATGACTCAATGCATACATGTTTTCATGAAATGCTTTCTCCTGTGTGCATAGCCTAGATGCTCTCATGTATTTGCCTCTTACTACATTATGGTATATATGCCTGGGGTGCATACTATCAAAGGACAAGTAACTATTTTTCCAACATCCTTTTTGGAATAAATTGGTATCTATTTGACCCATTTGGTTAACCAATAATCGTACATCTAAAAAATCTATCTCTTTCATGGACATAGCAAACCTCGAGAATTCAGTGGTATGGTTAATGTAGTGAAGAAAAACATATAATTCTTCTTGGCCCCCTCCCCACAGGATAAAAACATTGTCCACAAAACAATGGTAAAATCTAATGTGTGGTCACTATATATTGTTATTGTCAAGCACAAATTGTTCCTCCCATGAGTTTATTACTGCATTTGCATATGAATTTCCACAGGGGGTGCCCATACTTTGGATATTCCTTGTTTATTTGGCAATTACCTTTATCAGTGGCTGGGACTTGGTTCTTGTATATGTGGCATATGGATAAAATGCCACTAGATTGTCAACAATAAAGTGATGTCCCTTACTATCCTGGGTCAGTAACTAAGGAGCATCAATCCTCACTATTGACTCCAATAGGAGACGGACACTCAAACAGGAATAATATTTCACAATTTTCCCCTAAGAGCACAGCAGGAACATACTCTATAACCTGGGACTGGACTGTATACTTCTGGCCACCTCAAATATAACTCCTTATTACACACTTCAGAGCAATGTGTCCCTGTCTAACATCTCTGATACACTCACACTTAAGTAAATTAAATCTTACACATCCAAATACTTATGGGAAAGCCTGACACAGAGTCTATATGCCCTTTTAAAGAGGTGTCCAATTCTGAAAATTAAATATTAAAAAATAATGAGAGCAAATGACTTAAAGCAGTCAGGTTTTTGGTGTGACCAAGGAAGCTATCAAAGCAGATATAAGCACTTTTAAATCACTAAAAAAAACACTGATTGATCAGCCATAATGTATGTTATTGAAAATATTTAATAATGAGCAAAATGATTAAAAATATAAAACAGTAATTTCCAATAAACAAACAGAACTCAATCATGAGGAAATGAAATCAATATTGAAGGATACAAATCCAACATTCAGAAAAAGTCTAACTGATTAGTTAAGGCACACTGTTCCTGATCTAAACTAAATTATTACAACAGAACAAATGCAGGCTTACAGTGCTTGATGAGTCCTTTTGGGTATCCATTGCACAGTATAACTGTGAAAAACTGACAACTGCAACTAGCAACTATAACTGACAACAACTGACTTCAACTGTCTTCAGCAGGCTCTTTTATAGACTAGCTTAACTGTCACAACTGTTCCAGTTCTAATTTTCATTTCATATTATCAAAATCAACCAACTACTTCCTGTCTTTCAGCCTTTTACAGTAACACATAGCAACTGTCAACATTCCAATGACATCATCTGCATATCAGCTGATCCTGAGACAGTCTGCATTTCGAATCTTCTTCACAAATATATGCAGTTGAAATGTAAAGGAATGCTGTTCAAGTCTTTAAAACATTCTGTACTAACAAATGATAAATCAACATGTAAAAACTTATTTACAATATCATAGCTAGTCATGCTGGCATATAATAATTAGGTTAATCTGAAATTATGTATACAAACTTCAGCCAGACATGCTAGCACAGATGACAGTGTCTAATTTCTTCACAGCATATACTATTTATGCCAAATTAACTCTGCTGTTTATTTAGAGGATTATAAGTGGGTCTTCTGTCATAACCAGGTACCAGATTATTAAGAGCTTAGGACATAGAGGCAAATAAATTCATCTCCACAGTAAAATTCTAGAAGTTAACCTTGGTATCTATATCAAGAACACATAATAAAGAGCTACAGTCAGTGATCTGATCATAATTCCTTGTAACGCATGAAGCTAGACCTGCTCTCTGTACTACCAGGTACAGAAAAAAAGCATAGAAGTGCAAAGTGTTTTTTGGCATTGGATGCTGGTAAAATGTTTTAACAGTGTCAGACAATAAGCAGGCAGAAACAAAATTCCCCTTTGTAGAACTCACAGCTTTTAAAGATGTTAAACATTTCATTCTTCTCCATTCTCTGTATGTAAATTTGTCAGAGTGACATTCTAAGAGCTTTGAACAACTGCTTTACTTTTCTGTGCTGTTGTTTGTCTGCCAGCTTTGTTTGCTCTCAGTCCCTAGTGTGAAAGCAGATTTTAACAGTGCTTAGGTGTCCTTAATAAGGTTTTGCTAAGTACTGTTAAGACTGGGTCCCATGCTAGGGACAGGCTTGGAATGAGTATTTGTTCCCTGATTTTGGAGTACAATCATGGTGGTGAATGCACTGCGATTAGATAATTTCTGGCATCTAGCTCTTTACATTGAGAAAGCAATCATTGTACCAAGCAGTGTCCATAAACACGCTCATGATTTATATTTATATTGCATGTTGTATGTTAAAAACAAATTATCTTTTCTATCTGAAATAAATTAAATATATAGAGATAACAAAATTGCAAGAGTAAGAAAATGATGTACACTGTACAGAAATGGTACAAAATAGTAGTACAAATAGTAGTCCATTTCCTAGTAAAGAGACAATTGCATACTGGAGGTGCTGGAGATATATACAACTATGAATGAAATAACTAGAGGCCATACAGTACATATGTAAATATGCTACACAACATGAACAATGCTGCTAACACAATTCAGAGATGGCAGGCTTGCTTATAGCAACAAACCACAGCAATGAAATTACTGTGATAGTTCACCTTTCTATTATATGAAACCACTTAATGTGATTCTTCAGAAACTCCTCAAATACAAATTGCCTGTGTGACTCTAAGCAAGTCACTTAACCAGAGTGTTAGTAGGCTAAGTCTGAAAAAAGACATTATAGAACATTGCTCTACCCCAGACAACAAATACAAATAAATGAAATAAAAATAAGTAAATGCATACATAGCACTAGATTACTTCTTTTTATTCTTTGTACCCGTGAAAATTGTCAGTGGCATATTAACCCACCAACCCACCAATTATACCCAGAGGTACCAATAGATATGTCCACAGTCAATCACAGGCATATGCTGTCACAAAAGGAGATACTGCAAGCCCAGCTAGCTAGAATTGTGTAAATGATTATATGTCATTTGTGAATGTCAACATGCTTCATGTAAGATGCTTGTGTCACAGATGTATTAGAACTATACATCATATTGTACAAGCATGTATGCTGAAGAGATATTTTGTAAAGTACTGAGCAGAAATGTATATACACTATTGTAACTGTTTAGATGTATATATTTTAACAATGGAAACTGGAACACAGGAGGTTAATTTCAGAAAAATAGCTGGAAATTTAAATTACTTTATAACCACATAATAAAAGGAGTTTCAGTGTCGGTTCTGTAACAAACACAATGTCTAGAACTAGAAGTTTTTTTGTATTGTTTTGGAAGTGTTTAATCTTTTATGACTTCCAGGATCTGCCTTAGATCTAAGAAAAGCCCTTGTTTATGTATTTTTACAGGTAGATGCTAAATGCTACCAGCTGATATCAAAGGTTGTTTTGAGCCTGGGAAGTGAAGTCAAATGACAAGAAATGATATCATTCTGCAAGTATCCTAGCAGTAATATTTGCAATATTAATTTGGGAAGTTTCTCAGAGAGACATAGCATTCTGTATTTTGTCTTTGACCTGACAAGAACATCTGCTCACCACATCTGCCTTGTTGTTCTGTAAGTAAGTTAACTAGGGTACAGTAAATTCTCTTAGATACAGCCAGGAATATAATGAAGTTTATTTATTCGAGGCTGTCTTGCAATGTCGTTTTAAATATTTCCTGTGATTTCCAACTCTGATGTAACTATGATTATATACTGAGTATTTTCTTGTTCTTTTATTATTTATGATTAAATATATTTAAACTTTTCATTATGGCTGATATTTGTGAGACATATTTAGGTTCTGAGAGTACTTGTATATTTATTTAGTAACACTGTGGGCCACTCCTAATAGCCTTGCTCTTGGTCAAACTACCATTTGGATTGATAGTAACATTATACAGTAAGATTGGACACCCTTTGTTAAGGGCCTTAAAGTAGCTGATAAGGATGTGGCTGGTGACAGTGATAACTAGCTTATAGTCTGAGCAAAAGGGGGCATAGCTAATAAACCTGTGCCAGCCTTTTCCAGGGTATGTGTATGTATATAAATCAAAACTCAAAGTGTGTGTGTGTGTGTGTGTGTGTGTGTGTGTGTGTGTGTGTGTGTGTGTGTGTGTGTGTGTGTGTGTGTCAGCTACTTGGGCAGGGATACAAAGCACTGGCTGGACAGAGAGGGTGCTGGAGGTCTTGGCTTATCCACTTGGCTGGGATCTCAACTCTATAGCTGTGCCAGTGAGGAGTCTTATTGGGGATCTGGAGAAAGAAGGAGGAACCAGCCCCAGACTGACTGTGATCCCAGTGTGCTCTTAAGGGAAATTGCACTTTACTGTGTGTGTACTTGTCATCCTCCCAATGTACGTCCCCACAGGTTCTAGTGGTAAGGATTGAGGCTCCTTGATTACTGGGCCAGTGGAGGGGAGTCACATATGCATACACAGCAGATTTTAAAATATAGAGTTTAAGCTTATCTGTGGTTTTATATCATGTAGGAATTTGCCATTATATTCAATGGCCGATTATAAGAACAGTTACTTGGGTAGCTGTATGGGGCCTACAGCTCCTGGAAAGGCCTATGGCCAGTGCAGAATTATGGCTACAAAGCTACCCCTGCTAGCACAACTGGGAAGTTTTCTAAATTAACAAATGTTACATTTCTTTACATAAAAATAAACAAATGAATACACAAGCAAGCAAGAAAACAAATAAAAATAAAAAATAAAATACAATTTAAATAAATAAATAAAAGCACTCACAGATTGCAGCATCCTGGAGGGCAGGATGATGCACATTCTGATTATTTTTGAAGGCATTTTGTTCTAATACCATCTTATGGTACTTAAAATGGACATTGTGGTTGCAATTTTATTCTATTTTATTTATTTATTTATTTAATTTTATTTTATTATGGTCAAACATCTGAGATGTGTACATTTTATTCCAGAAAGGCAAACAAATATTATGCAGGCTGACAAGCAATAGCCTGTTGGTGTAAAATAGAGGTTGAATACATTATGTGACTATTGTTTTATTTTAATTAATAATAGTTGCAGATCCAAGTTGTGTTGAAATTATTACTGAAAACAAGCAATCTCCGTGATATCCCCAAAGTCTCAAAACAACTCAATAAAGTGTAGTGGGTCCAAAAACAAAACAGTGTAAGAAACTTCTCTGTGTGGAAGATTTTCAGTCCATATATTTCTAGTTAATCACTGTATATTAATCAGATTAGACAATAGTAGTAGAAGTAGTGAACTTAAACTTGTCAAGTCAAAACAAAAACAAAACAAAAAAATAATAATAGAAAATATACAATAGTACAGCATTACTAAGTATTCGAAAGTAATCCAAGCAAGGCAGGCAGTCTGTTTCCAGTCAAAAATCCTTTATTAAGTACACAGACAAGCGATCCAAGTAAAACAAAAATAGAGTAATAATTTCCTCACAAGCTTTCTAAATATATATATACTTTTTTATCAGGCATGGGAGTGGTTTATTGTGCTGTAAAACAAAGTGCTACTGGTACACATGTTAAATTCGGTTTACCTTTACATGTGCGTATTGCACACAGGCGACCGACAATTGCTTGAAAGACAGTTTGCAAGGTTTGCAAACATCAAACGGAAGAAGGTTCGAATGTGCAATGAGTGAATGCACAGTGAGAGTCGTTCATTGCACATTTGACATTCTGGGGCAGATTGTACTATAGTGGGGAGTTGGAAATGGTTCCTTTCCCCACTGTAGTGCAATCTCGGAGTTAGAATAATAAAGTAGGGGGGTGTGGGGGGTGCAGGGGGGCTTGCCCCCCTGCATTACACTTTATCTAATTTTGTTGTTGACATTTATGTTTGAAACTCAGTGAATCGGCAGTTCAATTTGCTGCTTTTCAAACATTAACAACTGTCGCTGTTTCCAGTTTCATGTTTATGATGCGAATATATGAATACTTGCACATGTGTGATTCGAGAATATAAAGGTAAACCATTAAATTCAGATCCCTTCCCCCATCAGTGTGACATTCGAGCTGGTCCTGCCCTACTTAGTAGCTGTCATAATAATATATAACCCTTATGTACTTTAAATAAAATTTATAATGATGTGGTACCTCGTATTTAACCAGATTATTAAGTAGATTATTAAGTCTGTGATTTTATCCAAGACAATATACCACATGGCTGGAAATATATCAACCTTAGCTCATTTGGCAATCAAAAAATATATATAAATATATACATATACATTTTGCATGTCCTTGTTCTAAGTCCTTGTTCCCTGTTCATTTTAGTTATGCAAGTTTCCTTATGCATGACTGCAGTTTGATTAGCCAAGGCCACATCTTTCCTTCCTCAGGATAGCTGAGCCAGCATAGCTTTCTGTCTCTCTCTCACCATTCTCTGGCCAGCTCTTACAGTATCTACATACTAGTTGAGCTTTGGTCATTTGGGCCATAGTCATCATCCTAAGCTATAGGACTGCATACTATATGGAATGTGTTTTACGCCCTTTTTGTTGCACAAACATGAATTTCTCCACACTATTCCACTTTAGAACTCCCTGAAAAGTATATACATTTTCAGATGAATTAGAAAGGAGTTGTGCAAGCTACTACTTTGCAAACATAACAACTTAACAGATGACTTTTTGCTGAGGTATTAATACATGTACAGTACCACATATCTATATTCTATATAACAACAACAATGCTACTCCTCTTATTAATAATAATAATTATTATATAGGTTCATAGGTGTATGCTAGGCTAACAGCTAATGGGACCTTTACAAGCCTAGTTATACAATCCACATGTCTCTCATGAGTTATTGTACTTTAGAGGTCATTTTAAGGGAGTATATGTTAGCTAGGGCATGATTTAACTACAGCCTCTGACCCTCAGACACCTAGATGCAGACCAAGGGCGAATTTCCAGTTTTTCATCCACTAGTGCAGGTTACACTTGAAAATGGTTAGGGAAGTGTTTTTCTTCACATGAATGGAAATCCTTTTTCAGAGAATGAGAATTCTCTGATTCACATACCTGTCACTCCAACATGTCCTATTTATATCATAAGCAAAACATAAGTCCTTGGATCTAGCAGTTCTGACACAATTTATTTTGCAGATAAGCAAAAGTTCCCTCTGTGTTGGGTCCAAGGATGCCTTGTATGCCAGGTATAGATCACCTCTCAACAGTCTGTTGGAGATGCTCTGCAATGGACATTTTCTTTGTGCTGAGAATTAATTTTGTGATGAACCTTTGCAGATGTTCCAGTTGTTGCACGTGCCTGATCAGGTACATATTGAAGGGGACTGAATAAATTGACATGATGACCTCCATGAATCTGGATGCTATGCCCTTACCTATAAGTCGAATTACATAGAATGAGTTTCTTACTACCTTAGATAAATGTTGGTCAAAAGAAAGGTTACTATCTGCATGTGCCCCGAAGTCTATGACTACTTTATCTATTCCTGAAGGTGTTTTATCAATGAGGTAGTTTCCTGCGGTGGAAACCTTCCCAAAAAGGTAATAATATGCATTTTTAGCACTGATTAAGCCATGGTTTTAGCACCAGTCATTTGTCTGTGTTGGATCTTCTGGAAAGATGTTTGTTTCTTGGGGGATTCAGTGACTACTCCTAGTCTGCAACCTTGGTCAGCTAGAGGCCCTTGACATTGACCTTGACATCCGATAAGTAAATGTTAAAGGAAGTGGACCCAGCATGGACCCTGAGAGACTCCACTGGTGACAGGCCTCTTACTGGAGATGGTCTCTCCTACCCTATCTTCCTGGGTCCTTTCTGTGAACCAGCTGGCTATCCAACATATTAGACAGGGGTCCATGCTTAATTTCTTGAGTTTATTAATAATACATGAGTTGAGTAGTGTAGCAAATGCTTTGCACATGTCAAGGTAGCCAATATGCACCATTTTGCCCTTGTCCATTGCCATGGTGACTTTCTCAAAGAATTCCACCATATTTAGTAGGCATGACCTTCCCCTGACAAAACCAAAGTGGTTTGGGTCCAGTGTCTGAAGGTTTCCTATGTCATTATTAATCATTTCAATGATAATTCTTTCCATGGCTTTGCAGATGAGATTAGTCAGACTAATCTGTCTGTAGTTCTCAGGATCAATTGATGGTCTATCCTTATGCAGAGGGATAATCATTGCAGCCCTCCATTTGCACGACAGTAAGTTTGTCCAGAGGCTATGGTTGAAAAGTGACTACAGTGGTCTTGATAGGTCATATTTCAGACTATTTAGCAGGTATCCTGGGATATTATCTGGGCACATCAAGGCAGTGCTTTTGGCCTTAGAGACATTTAGGGTCTGATCCCAATTAATATTTGTTGGGGTTATGTTTGATGGTATTTCCTGAGGCAATGGATGGGGGTTAAGCTGGATCTAAATTTGTCAGCAAGTCGATTGGCCATATCTTCCTGCTCCATGAATGTGACTCCATTTACAGCGAGTTTGGCACACTGTTGTGTGTTGCCTTTAAGGATTCAGACTAGCCAAAGAAAGCCATTGACCTGGGAAGCTATTTTACCTTCAAAATTGTCTTTGTTGGTCTTAATTTGCCCTCCTAACTGTCTATTCAGCTTGAAGAGAGAGTTATTATATTTTTGGGTTCATAGGTTCACAGATTAGTACTAAGCTAACTGCCCTTTTAGGCCATTTTAAGCCTAGCCAATTATCTCCTTACTTTAAGTATGACTTTTTTTCTTTTATTGAACAACCAGTTTAATATATGATTCCACCAGGCTGGCTTGTTTTTAAGTTTGAGTTGAGCTTAGTTGTGCTAGGCACAGCAGGGTCTATGCAGTTATTGACATGACTGCACAGAGTTTCTGTGAACATTTTTGTATAGGATGCAGTATTATCTGAGTTTGTCTGGGCTTGAAATTTTCACAGGTTATCACTTAATAACAGGTAGTTTGCCTTGGAATAGTTGTCAACCATTAGGAATATAAAACTGATTTTTATTGCAAAAGAGACAGCTTTGTGGTCTGACCTCACCAGAGAGGAATTGACACTGGTGAGGGGTGGGGTTGGCAACAACATTCTTCCATATCTGTAAGTGGCAGGTCTAATATGCTTGCACCTCTAGTGGGTATTTGCATTCTATGGTCTAGTGTGTTTATATTAACAAAGTTCAGGAATCTCTGCGCCTTCAAATTTGGGGTCATGCAGGATTCTCCAGCTATGGAGGGTTAATTAAAGTTACCCATTAGTATGGTATTTGGTTGAATGCGCAATGCCTCCAGCAGGTTTAAGTATGAGACATGAGCTTCCCTGGTCATGGAGGGTGACCTATAACTTGCTAAGGTATGGGGTGGGAGTTTGTCAATGGTAATTTGTAGGTGGAGAAACTCCAATGTGTCATCCTGTTTAACCAACCTAAAGGCATGGTCGATAATTATGTAGATCAAGAGACCTGCACTTTATAATAATAATAATTATTTAATTATATATTAAGAATGGCACTGAATGCGAGATGATTTCTAGAAGATGGACGTCTGTCCTGTGTAGTACTTAGTCTTCCAAAGAAAAAAATCAAATGTGGCCTTAAAAGCTGTGGAAATGTCTTTTATAAAGTGTGTTTTGGGCAGCTGTGAAAATGTGCAAAAGGCAGAAACATTCTTAAAAGTCAAGTGCAGAACTCTGTAATCTGTGACAGAGAATGAAGCTTTGAGTAGGGGTTGCTATGTCTATGCTAAAATATGTGTGCAATTTTCATCAAGTGTTTGTTTTTTTTAATTATGTAATTTAATTAAATGGAAGTTGTGACTATATCAGTTTTGTCAAAAGTCTGTTTCATATATAACTTATATTTAGTTAGTAGGCTAGCTGCCCTTGCAAGCTATTTTAAGCCTAGCCAATTTCTCTTCAAGGGTGAGAATCAAAATCTGTATCTTCTGTCTGAAATGTAAACCAACCCCTAACATTGAATCTCTTTTTTAAATCTTGTTTAGAATCTCTTTGTTATTCAGAAAGTGTCAGATGAAATTGATCAGAGTCTTGATTAAAAGTTTGGAGGCGGAAGTCAAAGACTTAATGCAAAGTCAAAGTCTTTCCTTTTTGGGATAATATTCCTCCAATGTGGCTTTCCATTTTTATCTAATCTTCTTCACAGATCCCTCTTCTGTGTCAATCAATATCTTGTAAAGGGATACCACTTTCTCTCTACTTAAAGTTGAGCCCAACTGCTGATGTACTATCCATTGTATCAGCCTTGGGACACCCTCCTTCAAAACCCGCAATCTATTGTATTGATTCCCCAGTTGCTGGCATCAGCAGTTCTCCACTCACTTTACCCAAAAGCTTCCTTGCACTTCATTCCAAGTTAGCACTCCCCACAGTGAACCTATTTGGTACCAATATTTTAGCCATGTCTTGCACACACCAATCTGCATAAATTATTTCATGATTCCCTATGTCCAGGGGTTACCTCTATTGATATCAGGTATGATTACCAAGGAGCATATGATTTAGAGTGTCATATTTAAAAATAAAATTCCAAGCCCTTCATAATTAACTCTCTCCAAGCCACCATTTTTCAAGCAAAGTTGGGTATTGGCAGCTTTAAGAATGCCTGGTGCTTCATCAACAAGCAATATAGATAAGGCACCAACCTACATGTAGTGCATGAGCAGTGAAATGCCTTCAGGTGATAAGAGCACCTTAGTGCATATCATTGCTGGAGCCTTCCTGTGTCCTAACAGAGCGCTCTTCAAACTATCTAGAGATATACAGAGCTAAGTATATTTTTCTGGCACTTCAGAGTTGTGTACTGTTAATTGTTGCTTGACTAATTTTATATCATTGCTGGCTGACTTCAGAGTTGTGCACTATTTTTCCTTCACTGTATAGTTTTTCAGATTTCTGCTGAAGGTGTTGTTTTTCCCCACCTCCCCTATTTCTCTGTGTCTTAAGTTGGTATAACTGGTTTTACATCCTGTGTGTTATCTAACTATCTCAAGGATTACTTGCATAAAATTAGATCCTCTTAGTAACAGCCTGCATATCATTGCTGGAGCCTTCCTGTGTCCTGACAGAGTGCTCTTCAAACTATCTAGAGATATACAGAGCTAATTATATTTTTCTGGCACTTCAGAGTTGTGTACTGTTAATTGTTGCTTGACTAATTTTATATCATTGCTGGCTGACTTCAGAGTTGTGCACTGTTATTTTTGCTTCACTGTATAGTTTTTCAGATCTCTGCTGAAAGTGTTGTTTTTCTCCTACCCACGCTCCCTATTCCTGTATTGTTGTTTACATTTGGAGGCTTTTGCAGTTGCCCACCCCCACTGTAGATTTGATCTGGGACACTCCCCCCAGTCCCATCTCTTTACCTCATTCTACCTAATAGACTCCTTCTGCACTTGTTTTTAGTCATTTTTAATTTAATTGCATTTTGTAAACTGTTTGGTCTAACATTGCTTCATACTCAAGTGTGCTAGCTTGCACTGCATTTGAATTGTTTTTACTGCTGTTTTAGCTACTTTTCTGCCTTAAAAAAAAAAAAAAATCCAAGCCTGTTTCCTACCTTTTCTGTAACTAGTGTAGTCCAGATTTAGATTTGTTTCTGAACCTCCAAGCTTTCTGTGTTGGAGGGAAGCCTTCTAGCTTATCAGTGGGAGTGGTAAGCACTAGGTAACCTATCTACCACATAAGGAGTGGTTCTGGCCCAGAAATTGTAGTTATTGGCCATCTGGGCAGTTTTTCCATCTCTCTCAACTTTCTGATTTAAAAGCCCACATTTGCACTTGTTTCTCCCCTTTCCTGTAACTAGGTTAGTCCAGATACAGATTCTTAGTTTTAGCACCTGAATTTGCTTATTCATGATCAGCACTTGTTCAGAACTTGTTGTACGCACTAAATAACCTACTAATTACTACAGCACTCACCTTCCTCATTACCTAGAGGAAAACAGTTTTGGTACTTACTTTCTTCACTTGCTTAGAGAAAAACAGCTCTTGTACTCACTTTCCTCACTTCTCTACAGGAAAATAGTTTTTTATTCAAGCATGTCCAAGGGTCAGCTCTCAGTGGTTTCTCCTGCTTATCTGATGAATCTGGGCATCTTGGGGCAATGTAGAAATTGTCTCATGTACACAGACAACCCTCTCCTCCTACCACCCAACACTACAACCTGTGAGAGAGGCACTTATCTAGCCAAACTGAAGGTAAAGCTCTCTCCAACCAAGACTGAACTTGACAGTCAAGAGGAGAAGGTAAACACTTGCACCACACCACACTCATCACATAGTCTCACTAAATCTACACCACCAAAATCCACACATAGAAATACAAAAACATTCGCGTAGGCTCTCAATAATAATCTGCTCAAGCAACAGAGACCTCCAAAGCAGAAATGCAAGCAACCTCCACCCCCCAACACAACCCAAATGACACATAGCCCGCAGACTCAGTGTGCCACTCAACCACAGCCAATAAGGCAAAACAACGTACCCAACACGCTAGTCATAGGTGACTCTATAGTCAGGCACACTGATGAACCACTCACCAGGCTAAACAAGGAGAAGGTTGCTGTCAGCTGCCTGTTGGGTGCCAGGATCTGCCACATAACCCATGCATTCAGGTTGCTCCATAACAAGTATAAATATGACTCTGTCATTGTCCATGTTGATGTGAACGACCTGAGACGTACCTCCCTGGACTACATGAAAAGAGACATGGAAGAGATCTCCGATCTTGTAGCCCAGGCAGGTATGACCCCATCCTTGAGCAGCATTCTGCCATCACCCAGAATGATACCGCAGTACAAGGACAAAATGATTGAAGTCAACAATTGGCTAAGCTTTTGATGTCATTCTAAAGGGATCCAGTATCTGTCTGTCTGGGATGACATGGTCAACAGACCACGATGCTGTCACCCCTGGGATTCCGGATACTGGCTAAGGATCTTTACGCCCCTATAGTGACTTTTTTAGGCAAGGTTCAAATGACAAATTCACCATCATAACAGGAACAGGCAAGCAAAAACTGAGGGTGATGCTACTCAAGTCTAAAGTAGAAGACTACATCTCAAAATGAACTCACTCAAGGCACTCCTTAAAATGGAGAACATTGATATCTGTGCAGTGACTGAGACCTGGTTCAAGGCTCCAAAGAGTACCCCTGCACTACCAGGCTACTTTTCGGCCATGTAACCTGGACCGTAACACCAAAGTTGGAGGTGTGCCTATATTCATTAAGGATATCCACACCTCCAGGCTAGTTGCTGGAATAATGCAGCCGAGGTTATCCAAGTGCAACTAACTCTGGGCAAAACTGCAATCTAAATTGTAGCTTGCTACAGATCCCCCACCATGCCCCAGGATTCCCACTCCTCTTTTCTTGATGTACTGTAAAATATTAGGGTTCAACCAAACACCCTAATAATGGGCGATTTCAACTACCCCACCATTAACTGGGAAAACTACTCATGTACCAACTCCTTCACTCAACGCCTTCTGGAATTCATAAACTCCAATTCCCTGGATCAACTTATCCACACCCCCACCAGGGGCAACAATATCCTAGATCTAGTCATTACCAACATGAGTGACCAGTGTTCCACACCTGAAGTCAACGCTTCATTGGTCCGATCCGACCATAAGCTAATTACTCTAGATATCCACATCCTGCCCCCACCCACCATTAAGGAAACCACGGTAAAAAAATTCTACAAAGCCTACTTCATGCTTCTTAAGACAGAAGTTGTGAACTTCATGACACCCATGCAGATGGACAATACAGTTACGACTAATGAATCCTACACAATTGCACTTTATAAGCACTTACACAAGTGCATGGATCGTGCTATCCCAAACAGAACCAAGATGCTATCCTCCAAAAAAAGGAAGCCAATCTGGTGGTCCCCTGCCATAAACAAACTGTAAAACAGAAGGAAGAAACTCTTGCAAAAGAGAGTAAAATCCCATGAGTGGAGGAGCTCCCTGGTCAGCCTCGGTAAGAAGCTGCGACCCCTGATAAAATCCTCCAAAGCTAGTTATGAAAACAAAATCACCACTGATTCTAAAGACAACCACAAAGCATTATATAGCTATGAAAAAGAATCTCAATGGCAACACTCAGATCTGCTCTGAGTTACAGTACAAAGGCAATAAATATACAGACCCAACTGATATTGCCAACATCCTGGCAGATAGGTTCAGTGCTAACTTTACCCCCCTCTCACCCCCTAAAGAGCCCATCTCTATACCGTAATCACGACTGCACAGGTAAAAAACACACTCTCCAAAGCCAAGAACACAGCATACATTGGACCAGACAACATCCCAGGCTGCGTTCTACATGAACTACAGTACGAACTGGCACCCCACCTAAGTACCATGTTCAATCATAGCCTCACCTCAGGCTTTGTCCCCGGTGAATGGTGCACAGCGATGGTTATCCCACTCCACAAGGGGGGAGCCACCACGGACCCCGGGAACTACCACCCCATTAGCCTGACGAGCCTGGTCTGCAAGGCCATGGAATGTATCATCATGGAACTTATAAACAAAGACACTGGTAATCTCCAAACTCTGGACACCACCCAGTTCAGGTTTGTAAAAGGCAGATCATGTCTCCTAAACCTGATAGACTTCTTTGAAGCAGTCACCAAAGCCGTAGACGAGCATAAGGTAGTTCACACTGCCTATCTAGATCTTGCCAAGACTTTCAACACCATCCCTTACTCTGGAATTATAGATGAACTCAATAAACTAGGTATAAATCCCTATATCACAAGATGGGTTGCCAACTGGCTCACTGACAGAACCCACACTGTGAAAGTAGCATACTCCAAATACAACTTCAGACCAGTGACAATTGGAGTACCACAGGGTTCAGTCCTGGGTCCTCTCCTGTTTGGTATCTATTTCTCTGAAGTACAGGCCAACACAGAAGGTCTTTGGCTAATGAAGTTCGCAGATGACTGCAAACTAGGAGCCATAATCGAAACCTCCTAATGATATGGACATCCTACAAAAGGGCCTCACTGAGACAGATGCCTGGTGTCAAAGCCATGGCTTCAAGCTCAATGCCAAAAAGTGCATTGTCATCCCTTTTGGTAAAAACTCTGTACCCATGAACTACAACATAGGCGGTATTATACTTAACACCGAAAGTGTGATAAGAGACCTTGGGACACAGGTGGACAGTAGTCTCTCATTTGATAATCACATCGCCACAGTAGTCAGGAAATACTTCTACATGGCACACCTCATCACAAAAGGTTTCTCATCCAGAAAAAAAGAGGTCATTGTTCCCCTCTACTCATCACTCATTAGACCCATTATAGAGTACAACGCCCGTTTTGGTATGTACCTCACAAGACATCTACAACAACTGGAAAGGCCGCAGAAATACCTCACAAAGAGGATTACTGGCCTCAAACAGATGCCTTACGCAGACCGTCTCAAAAAAAACCAGCTTTACTCCATCGCTTATCGCCTACTCAGAGGTGATTTCTGCCTGACATATAAAGCTATGTCAAACCCAGAGCTGTTGGACATGCTCCACTTAAAGAAATCCCAATCCCTCTGAGCTACACGCTCTAGGGACCTAAACCTTGCCACCACAATAAACAGAACATGCTGGAGGAATAGATTCCTGTCCAAAAGGCTTCCCATACTCTGGAATAAACTAACTATCTGTATTAAACAAAGCTCCTTATTAGTACTCTTCAAGAAAAATCTTGATGATTGGATGGGAAATAGGAAATTCACCCCGGGGATCACTTCTGTGGCTCTGCTTGACAGTGGCACAGGAAAATAATTTTCTTGGGTGGCAAAAGCCAGGGTACCTTTTTGGCTGGGCTTGTATAGGCCCTAGGGCCAATAGCCTAGTACCTACCTATGATCCTATGAACCTATAAGAGGATATAGATGACTAATAGAAGGGGTCTTTTTAATAAATCATTCGATCTATTTTCAAAAGAAACATCTGGCTTTAACAATAACTCAAAGTGGACAATATCATTTATACCTGACAATGGTAAGCATATGATTATAGAATTAAACAAATATTAGTCCCCTATTCAGAGCAATTTGTAGTTTTACAACACATCTGTACTTCTCTGAAATTACTTCTTAAGTGACTCCAAGTCTGTAAATTCCCAAATGGAAGTTTTTACAACAGTGTTCCATTTGAAGATTTCTATTCATTTGCTTAACTGAGTGGGCAGAAAATGTATGGTTATATGGACAATTTGTATTAAGAGACCACAGTGATCATCAAAATTATAGTCAAGGTCAACAACTTCCAAAACTCCAAAATGGAATATAGAAATATTTCATTATTTTGAAAGGGTGGTCAACACCCTAAAAAGCTGAAAGATCAAAAAAATCAATAGAGGCATTTGTGTCTACTGTCAAAGAAACAACCTAATTTATTATTGGTAAACATGATAAAATTAATAAAACATTAATCCCTACCTCAATCAGTCAGGTGGTTTTAAGGAATTAGGGAGGATGGGCAGAAACAAGCAGTAACATTGTTTTTAGAAGCTTCACTTCCAGTGAATGTACCATGGAGATTTCATCACCTGGCAAAAATAGTTCAGATGAGCTCTTTGTTAAATTAGTTCAGTGTTCAGTGTACAAGCAATCACATCATGAACAAGGGTTATAGCATGACCCAGTAATCACATGTTATGAAGCATACAGCAAAATGGAGCAGAACAAAATACCAAAATTGGAGGGCTCACAATCATCTTCATCATCAATAACCTTCATGTTCCCTTTTTCTACATGTGATCAGGAAATCATATCAAGTGTCACCTCCTCTTATTTCAATGCCACTCTCCTACCTTCTTCAACAGTCATACCTGAATGTCACAGGTTTTCTCTAACACAATCTGTCTCTTTGTGGAATACCCTCATGTCCCCTTGTCTCCTTCCTGTCTGCCCTAAATTGTCTTCAACAGATTATCTTTTGCTTTGCTGAATGTGTGCTCAAACCACATTAACCTGTTCTCTTTGACCTAAGTTCTCTGCAATTGAAGCAACTTGGCATTTTGCTCTGATGTCCTCCTTTCTTTGTCTGTCCCTCAATGTGCATACTGTAACTCATCTCAGCCATTTCATCTGCATCACCTCTAGCTTCCACATCTGCTCTGATCTCACTGCCCAAGTTTCTTTATCATACAGTTCTACCGGTCACATCACTGGTTTATATACCTTACAAATGGAACAACAAAGATATCCACAATGCACATTCAGTTATGGCCGGAGCAGTCAATGGAAATTAATTTTAAAGACATTGCATGTACAAAAATCAATAATTTTTGCACATTTACCTTCACTGAAACTGAATTTCAAATCTTAGAAAAAATACTTCCCCTTTGTACTTGTAAAGAAAGTTGATTTTACTAGTACATTAACTGGGTTAAAGTGTTTACTAGACATTTAAATTTACCATGGCTGTTAAATGGTATAGTGAATAATACATACCACAATGCACTAGATATAAAAAAATATTTGTTTAATCCTCCACTTCTTCTGCCTTTATACCCTTTCAAACTTTATTTAAAAGTGAATAACAGCTGTACTACAAAACAAAAACACCAAAAAATATAATGTATAATATGAGTGCAGCAGAAAGAAAAACACTACTTAATCTTAAGAATAACATGTCAGTAAGATAAATGAACAATTACAAGTCAGGAGATGTGGTAGTCATTGTGAATGATGGATATAAAAATATGCTTTGTCTTTTCAGTGATGGGCAGTATCATCAAAGAGTTAGACGCAAAACAGATCTGACCTTATTTTATTAGCATACAAATTTACTTTGCTTGAATTATTACAGGACAATGGATTGGATATTCCTATATAGGACTGAATGCATATTCTCAACCATGAGATTCCAGAACTTTTTTGGAATCCCTATATTATGTACAGAACCCTGTGACCCTCCTTTCTTGTTCAATAGTTTTGGCACAGGAATGTAAGGCAGTAGACAGTTATTTATATTTGGACAACATATTAAACAAGATCTCTCAAATTAAGCCCTCATACATTATGGATTCATGGGATTTTCTACAAAAGCTGAACTGAATGGATCTGGATGACACTGACTCCAAAGTGTTTCTGATTAGAGCTACTGTTTCATCATCATCCACTGTAATTCAGCTGGACATAGGGCTAGACATGATAAGGATTTTTTCTGACAAATGTGACAGCTTTCATTAACAGTGAAATAACTGAATTTTACTCTTCTTGAACTTGTGTAAAGTAATACATTTTTTGTTTGTTTAGGACAGACATATATCAACAGATTTGAGGCTTAGCCATGGCCCATGGGGACCAAAGTAGCATCCACTTTTGCAAGGCCGGTATTAGCTCAGAAAAAAATACTACATTATTTTCATTGCAAATTTTATCCCCAGTGAGCATTTATACACATTATATGGATTTATTTCATTTATTTGCCTTTGACTACCAGGAAAGTCTGACTAGGCAAAGCCTCTTTTCAAAAGAGACATGGTGAGAAAAGCACCAAATTGCATGCAGTTGCACAGACAATTAGCATTTGCTAATGGTAAAAATATGATGCAGTTGTTCACCAGGTTAAGCATACTATACAGTATTCACAACATGCTAAGTCAAACATAACTAAGTAATATTCAGCATTATTTTACATTTTTTGATGAAACTCACATTGAGATTTTATTACACAAACAGGAGATGAGGCAGATGTATACTTTTCCAAATAGTTATTCAATTGAGCTGTATAAAATTAGAAAAAAGTATGAAGAATTTGAAGTAATTACTTAATTTGGCAGCATAAGGAGGGTTCTTAGTAATGATGCTGGTTCAAGGCAGGATTGTTTTGTAGATAGGCATGATTTCATTGTGATTTTAAAACATATATGGAAAAGGATTAAAATAAGAAGGGGGATTAGTAATGGAGCATTACAAATCCAGATGATACAACTATCATCAGGCTCATCAGGAATGGTGATAGGTCTGACTGCAGATGGGAGGTTGTGCATCTGTCCCTTTTGTGTAGTCAGAATAATCTGGAACTGAACACTCTTAAAACTGTGGAGATGACAGTGGACTTTAGGAGTGGTACTACAATAGTATCTCCCCTCTTCATATTTAATACTACTGTATCAGTTGTGGAATCCTTCAAGTTTTTGGGATCTATAATTTGCTGGACTTGAAGTAGGAGACCAATGTAGGTTCCATCATAAAAAAGACACAACAGCAAATATACTTTCCGGAACAGCTGAAGAAGTTCAACCTTCCACAGAAACTGTTGATTCAGTTCTATACAGCAGTCATTGAGACTGCTCTCAGCTCATCCATAACAGTGTGGTTTGGATATCTGTCTAATCATGTCAAAAATAGGTTACATTGAATAGTCAGGTCTGCCGAAAATATCATTGGTGCTACTTGGTCCTTCTTACAGGACCTGTACTATTCCAGAGTCATGAAAAGTGCAGGGAAAATCATCACCGACCTTTCACATACAGGCCACCATCTTTTTGAACTATTACCATCACCTAGACATTATAGATTAATACGCACCAAAACAAGCAGATATGAGAACAGTTTTTTCCACAGGCCATCAAGTTCATAAACGGTTAACTCAGCTTATTAATTTGGGCTATTCTTTTTCCCAAGCATCACTGGATTCTGCAGTATTGTTTACATATTGTTAATACTTGTTTCTTTCAGAGTTTATTTCAGTATTTCTTGTACTGAGTTGCACTTTGTACCTTGTATGTATATGAATATTCATATTTACTTTTTTGTCTTGTTCTTAATAGTTGCATGTATGTTGTTTGTCTTGTTCTTAATAGTTGTATGTATCCCATTTATGTAATTCATACTTGGAGAGTCACTGAAACTAGAGACAAATTCCTTGTATGCATGCATACTTGACCAACATATATGATTCAGATTCTGATTATGAAACTTGGGAATGCTGTTTCATTGCTGTGACCTGGTTGAAATTCATATTGATCTTCGGAAAGTAATTTGTTTTCTGTTAGATAGCTGATCACAGTAGGACAGTGAACATGATTTTTTTAAGTATTTAGGTAGATGGAGACAAGATGTTTATAGGACTGGATTTTTCTAGCTCAAAATTTGCTACCTTTAGATAAAGAAAAAAAGTAGGACTGCTTTCAAAGTTTTGGGACTATAGTTTCACAGGGAGAGAAATTTATGTGTAAAGACCCTTGGTATGCAATGGTTTGTGCAACCATTTTGAGATATACTACCAGGAGGCCTTTCATTTCAAAATAAGTAGGTTTACGTTTTTTAGAAGGTAGTAGTGACACTGTTTGTGTAAGTGACACTGTTTGTGTCACTTACTGTTGTTTTGGATTTACTGGGCTAATTATGGGAGTTAGTAGCATTTATGGGGTCTATATCACAAAATCGAACTTCCAAAATGTCGAACACCATAAGTTCAAATTTGGAAGATCAAATTCGGATAACATCGACACTTTAAGCAAAATTTTTCCCAGGGAAAAAATTTGCTGTTCCAAAAAATACACACATAACACAATCATACCAAACACCTTCAAAACCTACACTAAACCTAGCATACACCACTATCTATGCACTATCCTTAACCCAGCCCTAACCCTAAAGTCCGTCACTACCGCACACTTACCTGACCCGCGCTCTAACCCTAAAGTCTGTCACTACCGCACACTTACCTGACCCGCTCCCTAACCCTAAATTCCGTCACTATCACACACTTACCTGACCCGAGCCCTCACCCTAAAGTCCGTCACTACCCATTCGTACACTTACCTTGACCCGGTCCAAAAATGCCGAAGCCACAGAAACGGCCAACTGAATTCTTTCCCTGGGAAAGAATTTGGGTTTCCGCGGCTTCAACATTCTCAACTTTCGAACTACCAAGTTTGGCCTTCCAGTATTCAGCGTTCACAACATTTGATTTTGTGATATACACCCGCATTTATGTAGTACAAATTAAATCTCCACATTATGTCATAGTTTGTTTCATCAGTGAAAGAGCAGATTTATGATTTTTTTACAAGGCTGAATATTTTAATATATTATTGACCACACTGTTTTGCAGTTTTACCATTGTTTTTATGTAGACTAGAATAGTAATTTTGCTTTATGTTTAGATTGGTACAATTGGTTAGCTTTTGCAAGTGCCAATATTGTTGCAGATTGTTTATTTTATTTTGCTTTTCTAAATATCTTTTTTCATACTCTATCTCTGTTGTGCTTCTTCTTTTTATACCTTGTGGAAACCATGGTGCAACATTTAATTTGACAACTTTCCTGTATTGAGGTTTAAAGGAGTTTAATATGGAAAGGGAGGTTTTGTTGAAGTGGGTTACTGCATAACCAAAAGGCAGTGTTTTTAAGGCTTCCAGTTGCTGTGCCTAAGGAAAGACAAGGAAGTTTCCTTATTAAATTTGGTTATATTTCTGACTCTTTTATACTGGATGGTTGACTGTTTTATACTGGATGTTTCTATGATTTAAAAAAAGGTTTATTTATACTAATTGTGTCAAGCATAATTTCTGATTAGGTAATTTATTTTTTTTGCAATCTATTGTCAATATCCACTCCAATGTACTTTCTTTTTAATAACTTTATCTTTCTTCTGGTCACATATATTAGCTGTATTAATCCATATAGAGACATAGCAGAGTAAATAATTTTATGAGTGTACTTGGGTCAATCAGTATCAAGGTCAACTAGAAATATTGTTTCAAAAGATATATTATAGTTAGCCAAGATAACCCTAGGATTCAGAAATATTACTGCCAGCATTAAGTTTTCTTTACCACCGGTGTTAGCTGCTTCTCATTCACAGACAGGCTTACTGCAGTGCTTTAAATTGAGTTACAACACAACAATAATGTGGGCTGTCTCTCTGGTGTACCGCAAATGTAAATGAGGCATTTTAAGGGAGAGGCGTATGATAATGTGACATGTGCTCTCCCCAGGAGATGCCTGCAGTAAATGAATTATGCAGCAGAGTGATTCATAGAAGCACTTGGCTGTGTAAATCACCACTGTCAGATGTGTTAATTAACATGTCCAAAATCTCAGAGGTGTAACTAGGTTAGGGTAAAGAGGGAAGTCTACCTTGGTGCAACGTGTTAGAGGATGCGACTGGCAGATCCCAGCAGGTCTTGACTGCATACTGACAAATAAATGCTGTATTGCATTTGTAGTCACAACTGAAGCACTGTAGCACTCTGTGTGTGGAATGAACTGTAGCAGTTGTTATAGTTTAAAAGGAGAAATTATTTTTTCCCCATCAAGTCTGAGGAGGGGATTTTTTTGGCTCCTCAAGTTAAAATTAGGGGTAGCAGCAGATCACAAAATGGCAAATGGTTCAAAAATAGGTAGCTTCATCTCCCCAAAAGATCATGTTCATCCATTATTTTCTATGGGTAAGATCACATTAGAGGTAAGTATTTTGAAGTGTAACAAACGGGTAGAGTTTGGAGTGTTTAGCAGTATGTAGATGTGTGTTTGTGAGTAGCTGCACATGAGACAGTATGCATTGGTATAAGTGGTCTTAGGTGAGGTGTGTGTGTGTGTGTGTGTGTGTGTGTGTGTGTGTGTGTGTGTGTGTGTGTGCGTGCGTGTGTGCGTGTGTGCGTGTGTGTGCGTGTGTGTGTGTGTGTGTGTGTGTGTGTGTGTGTGTGTGTGTGTGTGTGTGTGTGTGTGTGTGTGTGTGTGTTTGTGCGCATGTGTGATTTGTGGTGGGAATTCTATACCTCTCAACTTCCTTCTAGATTAACAAGCAGTGACTTTAATATATGGTGGGGGAGTGTCTTTTAAACGTTACTTTAATTCACTGAAAAAATTAACAGAAAAAACATTTTCAGCAAAAAGCAGCAAGTGAAAAATAAGATGCATAAAACTTTAATGACTACCACTAACTGACTGCATTCATCCATGTCAGGAGCACAGAGATTATAAGAGACAAAATCATGACTATTCTGTTCCATCTGGGCAGTTGAGATATATGGGGATGTATGTGTGTTTGTCTGTGTGTGTGTTTGAATTTAAACATGTGGCCTGGGAGAGTGAATGAGTGGAATGTCTGTGACAACATAGTAGCATGGACTGCTGACACTGATTACCACAGCAGCATTTTTGATAGCCTATGTATTAAACACCAAGTAATTCAGAGACATCAATTTGATACTATTGATGTTTTTTCTCATTGTGACTAAAGTGTCTCTGAATTACTGGTGTTCAAGATCACATTAATGAGCCCTTTTTGCCACACCATTACCATTTGTGGCTAGTCCATTTCTGAGTTCTTCCAAATATGTCCTCAAAGTTGATTTCTTTGCACAATAGGGATATAGAAGGTTGCTATACATACTAATGTTCATAAGTTAATTTTAAGAGTAGTTACTTCTCTGTGTGGAACATTTTCAGTCATTATACCTTTAGTTAATCATTGTATATTAATCATATCAGACAATAGTAGAGAAGTAGCGAACTTAAACCTGTCTTAAGTCAAAAAAAATATTAACAAATATATAATTGTACAGAATTACTAAGTATTTGAAAGTAATCCAAGCAAGGCAGGCAGTCCGTTTCCAGTTGAAAAATCCTTTATTAAGTACACAGACAAGTGATCCAAGTAAAACAAAAATAGAGTAATAGTTTTCTCACAAGCTATATATATATATATATATATATATATATATATATATATACTTTTTATCAGGCAAGGGAGTGGCTTATTGTAGTGTAAAACAAAGTGTTATTGGTACACCTGTTAAATTCACATCCCTTCCCCCATCAGTGTGACATTTGAGCTGGTCCTGCCCTATTTAGTAGCTGTCATAATAATATAACCCTTATGTACTTTAAATAAAATGTATAATGATGTGGTATGTCTTACTTAACCAAATTATTAAGTAGATTATTAAGTCTGTGATTTTATCCAAGACAATATACTGCATCGATGGAAAAATATCAACCTTAGCCCATTTGGAAATCAAAAAAGATGTATAAATATATACATATACATCTTGCATGTAAAAAATCAATTGTAAAAATCATATTCTATTCTCATAACCTATTGTTAACAAAGATTGCTTTTGTCCTTCTAGACATCTTCAGAAGACCTTATTTTTTACTTAAGATGAGTTTACATTCGTTACTTCTACTACTATTGTCTGATTTGATTAATATACAGTGATTAACTAGAGATATATGGACTGAAAATCTTCCAAATAGAGATGCTTCTTACACTGTTTTGTTTTTGGACCCACTATACTTGCTTAGTGGGATGTTTTGAGACTTCGGGGATACATTACTTGTTTTTTAAGAGTAGCTACTAACATTTCAACATTATCACTGTTTGATACTTTTGTAAGGTGCAGGGCAAGGTTAAAAGCTTTTGAATCTAATCATAATGGACAGTGTTATAGCCAGGAAACAGAGTTTCTTCAGGTGGTATTCATTGTTACCTGAACATGTTTAACCTGATAGTATGATTTGCAAATAAGTCTAGCCAAGGAGCAATTCATAGAGGCCATTTACACTACTAACATTAATAAATATTTTCTACAAACATTTTTGATAGAAAGAAATAACTGATATAGATAGCTATGCCAACAGTAAAGAAAAAAAGGTAAGGTTAAAATAAAACACTTTTGCACAAAATAGAAACATACCTTTGTAGCAAGTCAGTTGTTAAACTGGAAACTAGCTTTAGAAGCAAATAGCAATTTTGAGTTCCCTGGATTCAATCAATCTCCTATACTATGACACAAGTTCCTAACCTACACAATTTTCTTAGTGTAGATTCAGCCCTCTGAGAAGCGTGAATATGCAAATTAGGTGTAAACAGATTAATGTGAAAGAATTTTGCAGTCTTCACTAGGTGCAGGACAGGTAAACATGGTGTAAAGACCTACACCATTGTGTGCAAACATCCTAGCACTGCAAGGACAAACATTGTGAAGTGCTACCTGCTAACAGCTTGGAAATGTGAATGATTAGTCTGTCTGCAGGAATAATCACTGTTTCACAGTTTGTCCTCTTTGATGTTCACTTACTGAAGGTGTGTCAGAGAGATGGGACTTAATAGAAAGTTTGTGCATACATTAACTAACTTAGGAGAGCAACATTTTTAACATTTGTATGAAATGTTTATGATCATAATTTGTGCTTTTGAATAAACATTTGTCTGAAGGAAGTACACAATTCACTAAAACAAATATTAAAAGCAATACAGATGAGATTGAATTGTTGCAAAAGCACAGATAAGGGAAAGATGCTCACAAAATAAAGAGAATAAAACAATGCTTTACTGCAAATATTCATGTTGTGTTCTGAAGAACAGAAACTGCATCAACCTAGTAATTGGAATCACTGTTGACATTCTTCTCCTTTCCCTGTGGAGTTACACATTTTTCTCCCTCTTTCCTTGCCTCTGATCAAAGCCTTTCTGCTTCTTTTCTGTAACAGCAATATGACTATCTCTTCATCAGCAGATTTGTTGCATGAAACTTTTACACAGTACATGAAACCATATAATTTTCTGTTCAAAAATACATCACAATTTTTGAAACAGATACCTCTTACTACCTTCTTCTCCACACAGCAAATGCAATATCTTTATACATCCAGTTGTAACATGACCCTCTTCTGGGAAGCAAAATTCAGACTTATGCTGGCCAGTATAACATACGACTCCCTTATAGAAAACAAACAATAAAACTTGCTAGGTGAATGCTGCTCAAGTTCCAGTCACAATTTCAAAATACTTCAGTTTCAAAAATTGGTTCAGGGTCTTTTAAAGCATTATGCAAAATATGTAGCTATGTTTTAATATACTGTCACATTGTCAGCCTAGCTATCTGAAATTTTGGATATAATTATATGTAATTTGTGAATGTTAATTTATATAGAAATGTAACAAAAGGAGATACTGCCAGTCCAGCTACCTGGAATTTTGTAAATAGTTATATGTCCTTTGTGAATACAAGCATGATGCAATTGCTTGTGTTACCACTATATTAGAACTATATGCTATGTGTATATCAAACTGATGGACCAGAAGAGATATTTTTAAAGTACTGAGCAAAAATGTATATGCACTATTGTAGCAGTTTATATATATATATATATATATATATATATATATATATATATATATATATAAATATATTAACAGGAGATTAACCTGGAAAACTTCAGAATAGTTATGGTTAAGTTACTTTATAGCTGGGTCATAAACGGAAGATGTTATCTCTCAGTTTCAATGTAGTAGCAGACACAATGTCTAGAACTAGAAATTTTTGTATTATCTTTACACATGAAGGAATGTAAATTATTTTACGACTTCCACCATTTGGCAAAATATCTAAGAAGGTCCTTATTTATGTGTTTTCAAAGGGAGATGTTAAATGCTACTAGTTTCTGACAATGGGGGTTTAACCTGGGAACTGAAGTCAGGTGACAAAAAGTGATGTCATGCTGCAAGTATCCCAGCAGTAATATTTGATATTAATTTAAGAACTCTCTGAGACAGAGAGAGAGACAAAAGGCATTTTTTATTTTGTCATTGACCTGGCCAGAACATCCACTTCTGCCTGCTTGTTGTTATGTAAGTAAATGTGTAGGTCATAGTAACTCTTTTTGATTCAGATAGGAATATAGTAAAGTATAGCTTAGATATTTATTTATTTGAGTATGTCCTACAATGTTATTTTAAATATTTCCTGAGATTTTTAACTCTAGTGTAACTGACTACTTACTGAGTATTGTCTTATTATTTTATTATATATTATTAAATATATTTAAACCTTTCAGCTGTGGCTGGTTTGTTTAGAGATATTTAAGCTCTTAGAGTACTTGCATAGCTATTTGGTGACACTGTACAGGCCATTCCTAATAGCCCAGCCCTTGGTCAAACTAACATTTGGATTAATAGTAACACTACACAGTAGGATTGAGCACCCTTTGTTAAGGGCCTTAAAGTAGCTGATAAGGAGCTGGCTGGCAGCAGTGAAAACTACCTTATAGACTGGGCAGAAGGGGCCATAGCTAGTAGAACTGTACCAGCCTTTCCCAGGTGTGTTTGTGTATAACTCAAATCATAAAGTGTGTCTGTGTGTGTGTGTGTGTGTGTGTGTGTGTGTGTGTGTGTGTGTGTGTGTGTGTGTGTGTGTGTGTGTGTGTGTCTGTGTCAGCTACTTGGGTAGGGAGAAGAACCACTGGTGGGACAGAGAGGGTGCTGCAGGTCTTAGCTTGGCCACCCAGCTGAGATCTCAACCCTATAGCTGTGCCAGTGGGGAGTCTTATTGGGTATCTGGAGAAAGAGAGAGAAACCAGCCCCAGACTGACTGTGGTCTCTGCATGCTCTTATGGGATATTGCACTTTACTGTGTGTGTACTTGTCATCATACCAGTGTCTACATTCCCCACTATTACCAGTGGTAAGGACTGAAGCTCCTTGATTACTGGGCAAGTGCAGGGTTGTCACAATGCTATAACTAATACAGTTCTTTCTGGAAACAGCACATATTTTGCCAAACTATCCTATAAATTGAAACACTAATGTCTTTTTACAGGGTATCCTATGCATGAGACTTCTTAAAATTAGAGGAGCTTCTGCAAAGCAGTCTGTATCCTGCAAATCACTTCATATGGAAGGTGCCCTGATATATGCAAGGGGGGTTGCATATTTCTAGGATTCAGACCACAAAGTCTATCAAGTGTTTTATAATCTGACCACATAAATCAGTTTAGCAACATTGTACCTTTCAACAGTATAGACTTTGCTTACATCAGCCAATCTAGCAATGTCTGCGAGTGATTTTGGGATGTCATTTGTCTGAATTTCTTGCAGTGCTTAAATGACTAGCTATTTTTCCTGTATTTTTTCAGACATTGATTTAGCTGTTAATCCATCTCAAAAACCATCAGTTACACAAACCAGCATTTAACCCTTTACCAACATAACCAGAAACTAGCTAAATCCAATTAATTTCCCAAGGAAAAAGAATTCTGGACTTAGCGTCACTATCTTGTTTCAAAAGCAACGCTAACTTGTCCAAAAACCTACTCTTCTTAAATGTCTTCATAAGCCATTCTATCATTCATTCATTCATTCATTCATTCATTCAAGCATACACCTCATCCTCCTCCTCCTCCTCTACTGTGTCAATTAGCAACTTCTCTTATGTCCCTTGCTTTATCACTACAGGAAGATCCAGCCATCAGAAAATGGTGACACTGCTGGCTTCCCAGAAACACTTGATACTGATGGTGAAGTGGATCAATGAGATAGGTTGCTCAAGAAAAACTGATGGGTGGTGTAGCAGTATGTATAAGATGTAAAGACAAACACGAGAAAAAACAATTAGCCAGGAATGGAGCAAAAGAAGCAGTCAGGGTCATAATCTAGGCTAAGTGCACTGGCAGCTAATGTAGAGGGAGGATGGAGAATGATGGTGGGGGCATTTAGAAGACAGGTTCATGCTGTGATGTGAGAGATGGTTAATAATGAGCTAGAGTACTGACAGCAAATTAAAGAAGTAAAGAAGCTATGAAGATGAATAAGGGATAATGTACTCAGAGTAATGGATCGGGTATGAGGAGCAATCAGGAAGGCAGAAAAGGAAAAAGGTCAATGGGGTTACATAGGAATGTGCAAGATACTGGAAGGAGCTGATAAGGACATGGACAAGGTCCATTACCAGGATGTTACCAGAATGGCAACAAAGTTGAAAAGGGTAAGGTGAAAAGAGAAATGGGGTTAGGAGAATTGTCCAAGTAGGGAAGAAAGAGCTTTTTAAATACCAAAAGAATGAAGGCTGCAACAGAACTAGCCAGGATGAGCAAAGACAGGCAAGAAATTACAGAAGAATAAGAAAATGCAGAAGTACTGAATTAATACTTTGAGACTTCATAAATGAAAGCAAAGGAGGCTGTCAAGCTAGGAATGGGAAGGAGTATGCATAGAATGGAAAACAGTAGATTATATCTGGCTAGACAGGTTGAAAGAGGAGAGGGAACCTTTTGACCTTATGTATGACAAAGCAGACCTTGATGGTGAATCATTGCAGTAACTCTAACATGTTAGCATATCCATGCACATGGTGGATGGTGAGGTTTATTGTCAGCATGGAGCTCAGTATGCACTGACCGGTGGTGTCTGCAACACACTGTTGGGAAACATGCTACAATTTAAATTATCCTGGACGAGTATGCTTCCATGACAATAATGTTTCTCTGTTGTTATTGTAATTGGATAGTCCAGTAATTTCTCTATACCTTCTCTCCTAATGAATTTTGAAACCTGGGTGGTACATGGCCATCATGTCTCTCTCATGGGTGCCTTATACTGTAGGCACCAACAGGATATTCTCTTAGTCTGCCAGCCAGTGTGGGAAAGCATGCTTTATGAGGCTGCCCATTTTTCCATTTCTTGTGCCTCTACTGTGTCAATTAGCAGCTCCTGTACTGACTTCTGCTGTGCCAGAAAGTCAACGAAAAATAATCTGCCAACAGCGCTGAAATCAGGGAATGACAAGGGCATGACTCCTCAAATTTGGCAGAGATGGAGTTTTATAAATACAGTTTTACTTAATGAAAATCATTTTGTACATGTAGTTCTTAATTTTCATTGCAATATAAAATTATCCTTTGTATATTTTGATTCTGCCTAGACACTTTGGGAGTATCTTAAAAGTAGTTATAGTTGTGTTCTGTTATGTAACAAATAGCACCATTTTTGCATAGAACACCACTATACGTGATTTCAGCAGATGCATAAGTGCATTAGTGTTTTCATATTTTGTCATTTAAACACACTTGAAACTCGTACTATGTACAATTATAATTTCTTATTGGGTCACAATGTTAAGGGTATGTTTTATGTCATCCATATCCAGATCGGCCTGCTGTTTTACAATGGAATTTATTAGGCCTGTTTACTTTTCCTGTTTGGCTAAACCCTAGTCACTGGTGCTTTCTGCTGGCTGCTGCTGCAAGATCGTGTGTTGTTACCCATGCTGCGTGCTGTGTCTGGCTGTTTTCATCATTTAGCATGGATTAAGAGATAGTACATAGACTGTATGCTGGCCCTGAATGTAGTCTGTCCTCTGTGCTGCTCTTACATGATAATTTTTTTTTCAAGGTGTGCTCCAAGCATTATTGTCTGTGAATTTTCCATTTCTGGGAGAGCACATTAGTTGGAATTTCATATTAGATGCTGGCTGAGAAGATGGGGTAGGGGTAAGCAGCTCAGCTACCTAGCAAGGAGAGAATGATGACGTGGTTTGAAGTTTTGTCACTTGCAATTTGTGGCTTTTAAGCAATGAAGATTTATTTATTTATTTCATTTATTTATGTCTGTTTAGAAGAGTAGTGCTCTCATCTCCTTATACAATATAAACGCATAGTCTGAGTAAGAATAATCACATAGGTAGGACAAATATAGTGTCAACAATAGAGAGAAAAGTACAACTAAACCAATACTCAAATAATGCATAAATATTACATGCCTTGGAGCCAGTGAAGATGTTTGTTAATATTGGAAAATGCAGTCTCACAGCCTCGATGTCTGCAAATAGCCTTGAAGCACACACACACACACACACACACACACACACACACACACACACACACACACACACACACACACACGCACACATGCACACACACACACACACACACACACACACACACACACACATGCACACACACACACACACACACACACACACACACACACACACACACACACACACACACACACACACACACACTCAGAACTGCTTTCAGTAAATGATAGCTTTCAGCATTTAATGTTTTAATAGCATACTTTATTTGCAGATTTTTTTTCCACTGAGCTGTAAATGCAGACTTCATTGCCTAATTACACTGTTTATGAAGGCAGTTTTGACTGGTTTGGTCTTTAAATATGCTGATTATTCACATTTTTTGTTTCTACAGAAATGTGTGAAAGGAAACTACTTGTGACAACTGTCATCACTCACTCTTGTATGAGAGATAGCTGCATGGTGTGACATTTCCATGAAGTACCTTTCAATGATCCAGCCACTTTAAACAGGTGCACTTCCAGACTAGTCATTATGTACATGCTAATGATCAGTCATGGTATAATAAACTGATGAGCATGGATGGCTCAGGAGGCATCAATTAACACTTCAGTAAGGTATTGGAAACAGAAATAGAGTGTGTCATAGCATCAGCCTCAAATTATTTGCTTATTTAATGTCCAGTTTGATACACCACTGAAATGATGACTGAAAATGTTTGGCACATTTCAGATGTCTACAAGGCAACGTGCAAAGAAAGAATCCTGGCACTGACACCCCTTCTGATTCTTCTCATCCTTTACTTTCATGCCATTTTTATTCCAGTTTTACTCTTCAAACGCACATGTGCCTTGAATTCCAAAATGCATCTATTTTTCTGCACATGCCAAGTTTCTAGGAATAGTATTTTTGTGCTCTATACCCCTAAAATAACAATACCTGCAAATGAAAAAAAAAAGTCATCACGTTTCTGCTGTAGCTGACTTTAACTGCTGTGATGATCCTAATGAGCTGCCTACATGACCTTTGAGCAGTGTCAACCAGGATTTAGTACTCTAATTGACTGTATGTTTGACTGTTCTCTATTTCTGTATTTTCTTCTGTGCTATCCAGCCTTCTGTCACTACTTGTTGAAATATTAAAACATTTCTCTTCTTAGTATACAATGCATATTACCAATATTCATTCCTCAAGCAACAAAACATGCAGCTAAACTCTGCAGTATAAATATTTCCGTTAATGATTACTGGCTTAATATTAATATTTACATACATAATATTTAGATACTGATGTATTAAAAGATCCTACAGAAGAAAACTGTAGCTACATGCTAGAATGAGTACATGATGATTGTCTGTTTATCTGTCTTATGTGCCTTAGAAATGACAGAGAGGAAAAGGTCAGACGGTATTAGCATCATGCGAGGTTGTGCCAAACAGTACTAAAACAAATTCAAACTGTTCTAAAAACACTAGTGTAGGCACAAGCACGATTTATTATTCCTAAGCAAAATTCTATTTTCAGTTACAAAGCTGGTTCCTCAAGCGAAATTTATGATATAATATTAATGAAAGCCATAACTAGTGTCAAGACTGAGGCTATGATCAGTTAATAAGCTGCATGATACAGGGTTTGATTCCTTCACCTTCTGTTTGCCTGTTGTGTGACCTTGAGCAAGTCACTTATCCAAACAATGCTTTGGGGCAATTGGGAATTTAAACTATGGTCTCCTGAACTACATGCCTAGTAACTACCTATAAAGTCAAACATAATCCAGAAAGGGTGCACCATTCAGTGACCCTTTTTAAATAATGGTTATATTCACTTAGACATTTTTTAAACTATGGTTGGGATTCAGAAATGTCACTTGCACTGCTCATAAAGGTAAAACAGTACAATTAGAGAAAATGGGCTACCATAAGTCAACCTTATCTTGGGAAATGGCTGTTCTACATATCACTGACATCAAATTTATGAAGCTAGAATTTCACATCTTAATTACTCTGTGCTCATTAATCAAGCTTTGCATAACACAAAAATGGCTAGACTGCACCAAATTATCATGGGAAGGTTTTAGAGTTATGGCAACCAAATACATATCCTCTCAAAAACTTATTATAAGAAGTATAAACAAACAAACCTATTATTAGAAATTTTGGAAAACCATAACTGACCACATTCTAGATGACTAGACTAATTCCTGAAAACAACTAAACAAGTAATTCATGAATTATCCAAATATAGCCCATGTAGATAACAACACTATTCTATTAACACCTTTCTTTCCTTCATCCACTTAAAACAGAATAAGTCCCTTGATTTGTTTTGATCATTCATGTGTTAGTGGCTCTTTTGTATATAGTGTATATAGATAAGTTGAATTTTGACTTTTAATGTATGTGTTTTTTGTTGATTGCTTTTGAATGTATGTTTTACTGCTCAGTTCCTTGCCATAACTCTATTAGTTTGTATATGGAAATCAATAAAATATTATTTGAAAAAAAACAGTATGATTAAAGTTAACTGATACAATCCAAAACTGACTAGCAATGTGAAAGGAGTAATGGCATGTGACCGAGGAAAACTAATTAGGGAATACCTGGTGAAAACCCTACAAGAGATATAATGACTAACACTGTGCAATGACAGGCACATCACCTAAAGAACTGAGTAGCATGAATGTAACATGCACTTAATGATATATATTCATGCATGCAACAAGGCACCACTACAAGCACAGCTGAGATCCCCGATAAAGACTACACAGCAAAGTTCCTGCCAATAAACTGTTATAAATAGAAAATAAATGGGTATATAGAAGAGTCAGAAAGAGAGAGGAGCAAGCAGAGGAACATACAAAAAGAGATGAGGAAGGTAAGACTCAGATACAGATGGGGAAACAAGGGTAAATATTATGCCTTTTTGTTATTCAACAAAAGTAGAGGGGAAATGTAGAAAGATCTGAAGATCTAACCAAGGAGGATGGTTCAAGGATGGTAGCAGAGTTCATAAGATCATAGGATCATAGGAGGTTACTAGGCTATTGACTCGGAGGTCATTTCAAGACTAGCAGTTTCATCCCAATGTAATACTATAGATACTCTAGTCAATACCCTGGATTGTATTTAGTAATGACTGCCCATGTCCAGGAGGGCTGTGGGCACTATCCCCATTAAGAATTGACGGTGCCCCATCCACTCATCCAGGTTCCTTTTCAACAGTATCATGAATTGGCAGCCTATTTGAAAGACATAACAGTTGCTGGGAGACAAAGAAACACAAAATGAAAACAAAGAAGAACAGCCAAGTCATTAACAAAACTGGGGGTGGAACATAAAGGACAGACACAAAGGAATAGACAGATTGAAGACAATTGGTGATTGAGACGATTGGACTAAAAGCTGGGAGAGAAATTGAATACCAGGAATGGGAACCCCATAACTGAGGATAGGGGTAGGGTAGAATGTGACCATTGTACTGCTCAGTAATGCACCCATCCAGGCAGCAGTCTGCTACATTACTGCTCTTATGGCTGTGCCCAGCTACCACTGCCTCAATAAGCAGAGCCAGGCAGCAGTGTGACTATAAATGTCAGAGAAGGGTGTGATTCAGGAGGCCAATGTAGGTGTCAAGTCACTGGATGAGCAATGCTGTCATTACACCCTCCATCTCCTGCCAGGTGCCAGGATAGGTACTGCATAAGAGATACTACAACCATTGATAGGCAACTGGAGTCCACCTGGGAACCCTTCAGATGTCCTAGATTTGGTTGTCCCGAGGAAGCTGGAGACCCTGCAGATCACAGCAGGGCAGGTTGATAGTAAGGTGACCACAGTTACATTACAGCTGCAGCAGTGGTTGACACAGCATGAAACAAGAACAAAAACACTTATAAATTTCAGTGACTGCTGTTTTCAGCACATGACTGTTTTAAATGAAACCATTAGATTTCATAACAGGTCATGTACAGAAGGCTATAGCTCTGACTGTGTCCCAGTGATATGGGTTCATTTTTCAGCTGCCAGTATTGGAAGAGTCAGGCAAGGAGGGGCAGAAGTGAAATGGTGTGTCCTTGATCATAGGTTCATGGGTTTACAGGTAGATATTAGGCATGCAGTAGAGGAGACCATTGAAGAGCCTAGCACAAACTACCAATTGCTCTAAAGCACTGTGTGGTTAAATGATATGCTCAAGGTCACATAGAATGCAATGAAAGGGTGGTGGAATCAAACCCTGAACCACAGGAAGCAGCTCATTAACAGAGGATGGATAGGTGTGGACACTTGGTTCAAATTTCTAAGATGGAGACTGGGGAAATCACTACCATTGCCCAAGAGAGAAGGGCAGGGTTGTTTATAGGTGATACCCCCTGCAGAGGTGAGTAATGATCTGAGTGGTTGCCCATTGCATGTCCCCTTCCCTTGTGATCCAGGTGTGCACAGTGGCTTGATATGCCATAAGGAAAAATAGCCAAACCACCCATGACCAGTGATGTGGAACAAACTGGAAAATAGGTTGTCAGGGGGCTGATGATCGGCAGGCAACAGAAGCAAAAACAAATCACCAAAAATACACAACTATACCTTAGGTCTAAGTTAAAGCATTCAAGAAATATTTCTACGCCTTCTGTCACATAAATTCTAAAACATTAGTTACTGTTATGGGAAATATACTACCAGAAGACATTGGATTTCATTTAACAGGTGGCCAATAACTGTCATTACATAATGTGATATTATTTTCGTCATAGGACTGTCTACTTGTTTATGTTTTTATCTGCCTTGCATGCGGAAGAACCCAAATATTTGTGGGTTACTTGCAATATAAACAGAGCTGAGGAAGAATGGTATTATAGAATGTTACAGGGGGTGAGACCTGCTCACCTGTACCATAATAGACAGCATGCGTATTATCCTAGCTGAAATCTGCCATGTCCGTGTGACTACAGCACTTGTGTGGCTAGTATCAGAGTCTATTGGACCTTGACTGTGTGCATAGTTCCAGCACTACAAAGCCTGAAAAAATGCCACTGGTCTATATGTGCACATTATAAAATAAACAGAATAAAAAAATAAAAAAAAACAGAGTAGGAAGATGCAGAAATATGTGCAGGACAACTGCAAGAAGTATAAAAATCCCATATGTCGAAGTAACCAGCAACAAAGCACAACTATCTTGCATTCCATGCCATGTTGTGTACATCAATAAAAAATACTATCACACTAGAAATTCGGTCATGTGTAATATTAGACAGAGAAGGGCATGGACATGTATACAGTAAGTCCATTTGTGTGGTACTGGTGTTAAGTTATCCTGCCAACATACAGCCACTGTTACAATGTTTCTGAAATAGCCCCTAAGACTAACCATGCCAATAGTTATGTAATGTTTCTACAGTCCAGATTCTAGTGTACTATTTAACCACTGTGGCTACCATACACCTGTGCCTGTGTAAAGACACTGATCTGAGAGTATTGTAACTCCATGAGATGTGAGATGACATGACTAATTCCCCAAAAGCACTGAACCATGCAAGACTAGCAAGCTACTTGCTACCATACGTGCAGAAATTGAAAATGTTAGTGACTCAGTGAGTAGCACACTTGATTTTGATGGTAGAAAAATCAGAAAGCTGTGAATTTTATCCTCATACAAGGTACTTCGACTTGTGTTCTGATACTGACACTATAGTACAGAAAAATGGAGTTGTTATACTGCTGAAGTGCCATTTTCCATTCTTTGGAGGAGATGATAAAATGTGATCCTGCTGGTCTGAGCCAGCAATTCTATTGTGGATGTGAAAGATCCAATGACATTTACTGTAAGGAGCAAGATCTTTGTTAAAAATAACACAAAAAACAAAGAACTTCCAATAGAAAAACAGCAAAATAATGTAAACTGTAAACTAAAATTAGAAATTAAAATAAAACTGCAAAATTTCTGTAGGATTGGGAATTCAGCCTACAACTTCAGGGGGTACAGAGGGCACAGACACCTGCAAAAAACAGTTATGTAGTGTTTCTGTGGTTTTGATGATTGATTTGTCTTGGCCAAATTACTCCCAGTCAATACAGAAAAATTCTCAGGTCTTCCCTGAAAATAAACCATGAGTTGTTAAATGGAGTGGGTGGTAGATCTTTATCTGTGATGTTGCTAATTTATAACAGTCATCCATCTGAGTCATACTGCAAAGTATGTTGTCTATGGCATGTTGCAAAATATACATTTACCTCACATCAAGCAAGCTTTGTTTCCATTAGCGTTACTTGTGCAGTGTTGTGCATGCCACTGGTGATGTCCACGTACACCTCACAAATATCAGCCATTGATATTTCAAGTCCAATCTTGTCCTACTTCTCAGGAACATGCAATAGCATGTCGACAAGCTTAGGAGTGAGGAATATATATATATATGGATCTATCTTACTACGTCGACAAGTCAGAACGCCGACAGCGAGAACACCGACGCCAGAAGATCGAAAACGGAGAAGACCGACGGATCAAAACCCCGACGCTGAGAACATCGACATGGGAAAAGGCTGTGTATGTATGCGGTAGTGACGGACGTTAGGGTGCGAGTAAGGTAAGTGTGCGACTGTGATAGTTTGTGGGTTAGGGGCGGGTTAAGTGAGTTAGGGTTAGGGCGCGGGCTAGGTAAGTGTGCGACTGTGATAGTTTGTGGGTTAGGGGCGGGTTAAGTGAGTTAGGGTTAGGCGGGCTAGGTAAGTGTGCGACTGTGATAGTTTGTGGGTTAGGGGCGGTTAAGTGAGTTAGGGTTAGGCGGGCTAGGTAAGTGTGCGACTGTGATAGTTTGTGGGTTAGGCGGGTTAAGTGAGTTAGGGTTAGGCGGTTAGGTGAGTGTGCGATAGTGGCGGACCTTAGGGTTAGGGTTTGGGTTAAGGTTGTAGGTAGTTGTGTATGTGAGGTTTAGTGTTGGTTTGTAAGGATTTTGGTGTGCTTGTGTTGTGTGTGTGCTTTTTGGACCGGGGATTTGTTTTGTTTGTTGCTTGTCGGGATTATGGTGTGTCGGGCATGTGAGGTTTCGTGTTTGTGAAATGTCGGTTATGTGGTGTCGGTGATTTTGTTGTCGGCGTTTTGACTTGTCGACGTAGTAAGATAGATCCATATATATATATATATATACATACTAGAATGTGCTTGGTGAGATAAGAAATGGGGAGAAAGCTTAGCACAATAGTAATTAAGTACAAATAAAGAAAATATATGTAGAGTCCTAAGACTGCATAAAAATAAACAGGAATAAGTCCTTAATTTGCCACTTTCTTCACATAACCTCATGATGCCTTATTTTGTGAACCTTCATAATTGTGTCACTGTATTTTTTATTGACCAGTATATATCTGAAACAATGAAAATGGGGTATGCATATGGCTAATCAGTGTTATTCCTGGCAGTGTCTCAGCTACACTGATGCTATAAATGTGACTTGCTTGGATAGCTGGTCTTCACATTTACCATTACATTTCTTTAATACTCATGAGAAGGTTTATTGAGTTGCTTAATGGTTCAGTGACACCTACATCATTTAGTAATTGCTCACTAAATATCTGTTATACTGGGGAAGCACAGTTCAGCACACACAGGAGACTGCTGATTACATCCGGATTCATTTTGATGCTTGACCTAGTCACTGGACAACTGATCGGGAGAGGAAGCGTTATGAACTAGATGGGAAAACACAAAGGTCTGTGGATGCATTTCTTAAAAGTACTCCATGAACAATAAAAGGCCCAAGATGAACCTGGGTAAATACACTTGCTGATCAACTGTTATCAGAATGAATATTCTTGGCTTTTAAGTTCAGAGTGCTGTATAATTTTTATGAAGCTGTGACAAATGATGTTTCAGAGTGCCACAGTCAAGTGATAATACTAAACTGATGAGTGATAGAATTAATCCCATGGGGTCAGGGTTTACCTTCAACAGTGATAATCATCTACAGCCAGGGTTTACACTTCTGCATGGCTAGCCCTGCCATGGTAGTCCTTCCACACCACACACTTACACACACACACTCACACCTATGGCCTGTTTAGAGTATCCAATCCACCTACTACATGTCTTTGGAATGTGGTAGAAAACTGGAGCACCCAGAGAAAACCCACATGAACACATGGAGGACATGCAGACTCAGTAAAGAAGGCACCCCAGCCAAGAAACGAAGTAGGGAACCTCTTGCTGTGATATGACAATAATAACTACTACACCAACAAGAATAAGTTAAATAAGGTATTGACAGTCACTGTAAGAAAATTGGTTATATATGTTGCTTTTACAGCTGTACTGTTAATAATGTCATCTTACACTGATCACAGAATATTGCACCTGTACACTTGCCCTTACCAGTTGTTGACCTGTCAGTACTTTCGATTTTGTTTTGCTGTATGTGATGCTAAATGATGTGATTCTAAAGTCACACATCTAAGGAAAAATGTCACTTGTTCTATTTTCCTTGAGTTACTATGGCCTTGGAAGTAATATATGTTGAGGTTCATAGATTCATAGGTCCACAGGAGATTGCTAGGCTAACTGATTAAGAGACCTTACAAGCCTAACCAATATAACCAGATTTTACCCAGTATATGGCCCCAGGGGGCAGAAGGGTGGCAAGGATTTGTGACTATACATTGAGTATCTTTCAGATTGCCCCTGTCAATAAGGGACATAGGCACTATGTAAGTGTGAATTTGTGTTTCTCCATCCTTTGATCTAAATTATATTTGAAGAGGGTCAGGGAAGGGCTCTGCTTAATGTGAATTGGAAGCTTGTTCCAAAGACAGGGCAAAATCTTAGACATATATCTGCCTCTACACCATGTTTTGAATTGCTTACTAAGTTTAAATCCCTAGATCAGGTGACCCTTGTGCTGTCTGACTTGCAAATGTGCAGCAGTTCTATCAGGGCTGGATTTGTGAGTACCTTGTATGTCAGGCAAAGGTCACCCCTTAATAGTCGGTAGGACAGAGTGATGGGATAGGGCTTTTAGTCTGTTGCATAAGACATGTTATTTACACACTATATATATTTTTTGTGAGGAACCTCTGAGGTCACTCCAGCGTCTGTAAGTGCCTATTCAAGTACATGCCAAATGGTGCATTCTACTTGATTATTGGTCTAATGAGGGCTGAGTAGAGCGGAACTGTAATTTCCTTGGATCTGGATGCCATACCTTTACTTATAAGTTGTGCCACATAGAAGGATTTCCTCAACACTGTGGACAAATGGCAGGAAAAGTTAAGGTTACTATATCTCTGTGTACCTAGATCTCTCACCTCTGTGTCTACTCTTAGGGCTGCATTATTGATGTTATAATTGGCAGGGGTATTCCCAAAAGAAATGATATTGCACCAAACATGTCTGATCTAGACCCTCCTAAAGGATATCTATATATAGGGCTCAGTGGTGAGACTACTCCTGTTCTGAATATACTTCTCTCAGGTCAAGGCTAATATGGAGGGCCTTTGGATGACAAAGTTTGCTGATGACTGCAAGCTGGGGACAATCATTGAATCCCCAATGATACAGATATCCTTTAGGAGGGTCATAGGACAGTACATACCACTTACGTCAAAAGACCAAGGCATTTGACACAATTCCCCACTTGGATGTTGTAAATAAACTCACAAAACTGAGCATAAATCCCTATGTCAAAAAATGGACAGCCAATTGGCTAATGGACAGGACACATATAGTTAAAGTGGGTGAATCCAGATCTGGCAAGAGGCCAGTAACTAGTGGTGTTTGTGAATACTGTATGAAGATAGGTGAAGGTTGCCAGCCTAGCCAGATAGAATTTTGGAAATAATTTTTTTCATCTGTAAATATTAATGTAAACCACAGGCTTGTTGTTTTAAATGGTAAAAATAGTGTTACATGTGGAACTGTAATAAATGTATCAACAGTGCACTCTGCTGACTAAGTAAAGCATGTTGTGACCCTTTCATGTAAACACGTCTCTGGCCAGTCTAGATGAAGGAGTTCTTGCTATTGTTTTAAGGCCAGAGTTAATAGCCAGAATTTGCATGCATAAATGTCCTTTATTGCTCTGGTTTCTGCCCAGAGATGAAGAATGTAAATGTAGTTTCTCTTAGCCTGGGAACCCAGGGAAGTGGGAAGAATGATGTAATGTGAACCAGGAAGGTGATTTTAAAAGCAGAGAGAATCAGAGAGCATTAAGCATTTTTGTCGTGACCATCCAGTTCATCAGCACTGTCTTGCTCTATGTGTAAGTTTATCTTAGACTTGTGTTTTTTCTTAGAAATAGCTAGAAACTAGAAATATTAGACTAAGTGTTTTTTTCTGTGATGTCAGAACTGTACTACTGAATTATTTTAATTATTTCTCAGTGATCTCTGAACTCTTGACTAGTACTGTATAGTAAAAAGTATTGTCTTGTGGTTTGACTATTTGTTATTACATATTTTTAAACCCTTTCAACTGTGGCTGTTGTTGTAGAGATAATTTAAGCTCTATAGAGTACTTGCATGCCATTGATAAAATTGTACAAAGCCACTCCAATAGCTTTAGCCATGGGCTATACTACCAGCTTGATAATAATATTGCACAGTAATAACTGGACACCCTTTTAAGGGCCTTTGAGTAGCTAATAAATATTAGTGGGTAGTGGCAGCTTCTACTACCATATAGTCTGGGAAAAAGGGTCACAGCTGGGGAACCTGTGCCAGCCTTCCCCAGGAGTGTCTGTGTGGTTGTATAAACTCTTCTCAAAGTGTATGTGTGTGTGTGTGTGTGTGTGTGTGTGTGTGTGTGTGTGTGTGTGTGTGTGTGTGTGTGAGTGTGTGTGTGTGTGTGTGTATGTGTCAGCTACTTAGGCAGGACACGAAGCACTGATTGGACAGAGAGGGTTCTGGAGGTTTTGGCTTGCCCACTTAACTGAGATCTGGACCGTATATAGCTGTGCCAGTGGGGAGTCTTATTGGGGACCTGAAGAGCAAGGGAGCAACCAGCCCTGGACTGACTGTGATCTCTGTGTGTTCTTAAGGGAAATTTCACTTTACTGTGTGTATTTGTTATCCTTTCTTCCTATATGAGATGCCCCTCACTGGTGTTAGTGGTGACGACTGAGGATCCTTGATTTCTGCTACTTTTTAAAAACACAAAAAAAAAAAAAAAAAAAAATATCCTTGTTTCCTGCCTTTATTGAACTAGAATAGTCCAGTCTTCAGGTATTGCTGATCTCTGGGCTGTGTCATAGTTCCTGTGTTGCCCATATCCTTGTTTGGATAGGAGGAAGCTTCTTTGTTCACCAGTGGGAGTGGGGAGTTCTGAGCAGCCTATCTGTTCTTAACGGAGTGGTTCCAGCCCAGTATCTTGTAGCTTATTGGCCATTTTGGGCCATTTCCTAGCTCTTTCTAACCCCCTGCTATAAAGCCTGCTTTAGCGCACTTTTGTGCTTGTATTTGACTCTGCACAGCTCCTCGTGGTGTCCTGCAGAGTTCTACAAGCAGCAGCGTGTGGAAGAGTGACTTTCCATTGATTTTTAAGTATTTTTTGGCAACTTATTTCCGACTGCTTTTTCTCGCCGAAAAGCGAGTTTCTATAACTAAATAAGCTCTGCAAAGTTGATCTGCTGCATTACTTGTTTGTTTTCCTGAACTTTTTGCACTTTAAAGTTTGTTTTTGATTAATTTAACTGGTAGGCTACACACTCAAGTGCGCTAGCCGATTTAAAGCATTCACTGTTGTTGCTGTATCTATTTTCTGCTACTTTGTAAAAAAACAAAAAACAAAAAATATCCTTGTTTCCCGCCTTTACTGAACTAGAATAGTCCAGTCTTCAGGTATTGCTGATCTCTGGGCTGTGTCATAGTTCCTGTGTTTCCCATATCCTTGTTTGGATAGGAGGAAGCTTCTTTGCTCACCAGTGGGAGTGGGGAGCTCTCAGCAGCCTATCTGTCCTTAAAGGAGTGGTTCCAGCCCAGTAACTTGTAGCTTATTGGCCGTTTTGGGCCATTTCCTAGCTCTTTCTAACCCCCTGCTATAAAGCCCACTTTAGAGTGCTTTTGTGCGAATTTGCGCATAGCACAGCATCAGGCAGCACCACTTAATCAGGTTTAAACTATTCCCAACTCCACAAAGTCTGCTGTTCATTTTTTCCCTTAGAACTGCTCTAACTCTCAAGCTAAGCATTCTATTCTCAATCTAAAAACCCCGCACTTGCTCCTATAGGCATTTTTGTATAAGGTAAGCACTTTTTAACTAAAAAAGCACTACATCCTCCTAAAATCTCCTTGAGTACCCTATCCCCTATAGGTCCGTTCTGATTCAGTTTCATAGCAGTTCCTTATACTATTCTAGCATGCCGAAGGGACAGTTGCTGGCTTCTTCTCCAATTCAGTTGGTGAATCTGGGACTCTTGAAGCAATGTTACAACTGCCTCATGTACACAGACAACCCTCTCCACCTCCCAACAAATACAAATATATGTGAGAGATGCAACCATTTAGCCAAACTGGAGGCTGAGCTCTCTCAACTCAGTACTGGCATAACCAGTCAGGAGGAGAAGGTAACCACACACACCACAAATCCAGTCTCACATAGACCTACCACAACTTCAAACCAAACACATAAATACACAAAAACATACTCGAAGGCTGTAAATAAAAATCTACCAAAGCAACAGAGACCTCCAAAGCAGACATCCAAGCAACCACTACCTCAAAACAAAACACAGGCAACACATAATTCACAAAGTCAGTGTGCCAAACAGTCACAGCCCTTAAGGCTAAACAACATACCTAACACACTTGTAATAAGTGACTCTATAGTCAGACACACTGATGTCCCTCTCACCAGGCTGAACAAGGAAAAGGTCACAGTAAGCTGCCTGTCGGGCGCTAGAATCCACCACATAACACAAGCACTCAGGACACTCCAAAGCAGGTACAAATATGACTCAGTCATTGTCCATGCTGGTGTGAATGACTTGAGACGTACCTCCCTGGACCACATGAAAAGAGACATAGAGGAGCTCTCTGATTATGTAGCCCGAGCCGGTATGACCCTGACCTTGAGCAGCATCTTACCCTCACCAAGAATGCTGCCACAGTACAAAGACAAAATGATCAATTTTAACAATTGGCTTAAGTATTGGTGTCATTCTAAGGGGGATCCAATGTCTGTCTGCTTGGGATGACATGCTCGACAAGCCACGCTGCTTCACAAGGGACAGCTTGCACCTGTCACCCCTGGGCTTTCGGATATTGGCAAAGGCTCTTGCCACCCCCATAGTGCCTTTTTTAGGCAAGGCTCAAAAGACAAACCCACCTCCCTAAAATACACAAGTAAAAAGAAACTAAGGGTAATGCTGCTCAATGCCAGAAGTCTAAACCTCAAGATGCATGCTCTCGAAGCCCTCCTCAGTATGGAGAACATTGATGTCTGTGCAGTGACAGAAACTTGGTTCAAGGCTCCAGAGAGCACCCCAGCACTACCAGGTTATACCTGATATCATGCTTTTCGGCCCCAGAACTTGGACCAAACCACAAAAGGAGGGGGAGTATCCATATTCATCAAGGATACCCACACCTCCAGTTTAGTGGCAATGCACAAAGCATCGGAGACCATCCATGTGCAACTAACAGTGGGCAAAACCGCCCTCCAGTTTGTAGCATGCTACAGACCACCCTCTCAAACTCAGGAACCCCACTCGGCCTTCCTAAAGACACTGGAGAATATGAAGGTCTCTCCAAACACCATCATATTGGGGTACTTCAACTACCCAAACATAGACTGGGAACATTACTCAAGCCCCAGTATCCTAGCCCAAAGGTTCCTAGAATTCATAAACTCAAATGCTATGGAACAACTAGTCACCTCTCCCACAAGAGGGGAAAACATATTAGACCTGATCATCACAAACATGGGGACACAATGCTCCATACCTGAAGTATACCCCTCGTTGGTAAGATCGGACCATAAATTAATCTCCCTGGAAATCCACATCCCGCCCCCACCCCCAGCACAGAAGACCGCAGTGAAGAACTACTCAAAAGCTGACTTCACACTTCTTAAGACCAAAGTGGAATCCTTCAAGGCCCCTGGGCCAGTGGAAACCACAGCCCACTCAGCCGAATCCTTTATAAACGCATTCTATGGACACCTACAGGAATGCATGGATCATGCAATCCCAAATAAAACCAAGACCCATTCCCCCAAAGACAGGCGTCCTGCCTGGTGGACCCCGCCAATAATAAGCTATACAACAGAAGGAGGAAGCTACTACATGATAGAGCAAAATCCATAAAAGGGAAGGCATCTCTGATCAGTACTAGCAAAAAACTACGATCACTCATAAAATCATCCAAGGCAAACTTTGAGAGAAAAATTGCACAAGACACTAAAGATAATCACAAGGCTTTCTTTAGTTATGTTAGAAACCTGAGTGGAAACTCCCAGATATGCTCAGAGTTAGTCCAGGATGACAAAAAATACACTGAAGCCACATACATTGTCAACATACTGGCAGACAGGTTCAGTGCAAATTTTTCTCCCCCCTCCCCTCCAAAGGGACAAATATCTATCCCAGCAGAGTGTTGCCTCCCTGACATCTCAGATGCCCAGGTGAGAGCCACTCTCTCCAAAGCTAAAAACACAGCATCAATGGGACCAGACGGTGTCCTGGCTTGCGTGCTGCATGAACTCCAAGAAGAGCTAAACCCACACATAAGGCAGCTGTTTAATCTCAGCCTTACTACAGGATATGTACCCAAAGAAGAGGTGCTTCTATGGACCCTGGAAACTACCATCCCATAAGCTTGATGAGCCTGGTCTGCAAAGCTATGGAGAGGATCATTATGGAACTCATTAACAAAGACATTGGGGACCTACAGACACTGGATCCTACCCAATTCGGCTTTGTTAAGGGCAGATCCTGCCTCTTGAACCTGGTCGACTTCTTTGAAACAGTCACAAAGGCCATTGACAAGGGGAAGGTAGTTCACACAGCCTACCTTGACCTTGCAAAAGCCTTCGACACAATACCCCACTTGGGCATCATAGACAAGCTCTTCAGCTTAAATATAAACCCCTATGTCATAAGATGGGTTGTAAACTAGCTCAAGGACAGAACCCACAAGGTCATAACTGCTGGAGCCATGTCAGACTATAAACCAGTCACTAGTGGCATCCCACAGGGCTCGGTCCTGGGACCCCTCTTGTTCGGTATTTATTTTTCTGAGGTACAGGTAAACATGGGAGGGTTGTGGCTGACCAAGTTCACAGATGACTGCAAACTGGGCGCCATAATTGATTCTCCAGCAGACACAAGCATCCTTCAAAAGGGTCTCATAGAAATGGAAAACTGGCGCCAGAGCCATGGCCTTAAACTAAATGCCAAAAAGTGTATAGTCATACCCTTTGGGAAAAATAAAGTGCCCACAAATTACCACAGAGGTGGTAATCCATTAAGTACAGAAGAAGTAATTAGGGACCTAGGGACCCAAGTTGACAGTAACCTTTCGTTTGACACTCACATTGCCAAAGTGGTTAGAAAGACCTTCTATATTGCCCACCTTATCATGAAGGGATTCACATCTAGATTGGGAGTGGTCATTGTGCCCCTTTACTCTTCCCTCATCAGGCCCATAATTGAGTACAATGCCCCATTTGTGATGTACCTTACCCGACACCTGCAGCAATTGGAAAGACCCCAAAAGTACCTCACCAAGAGGATCAAGGGACTCAAACATATGCCATATGCTGCCCGGCTAAAGAAACTCCAGCTCTACTCAGTAGCATACCGCCTACTCAGAAGCAATCTATGCCTGACGTACAAGGCCATGTCCAACCCGGAATTAATGGACATGCTCCACCTCAGAAAATCCAAATCCACCAGAGCTATGCGAGCGAGAGATTTGAACCTCAACACAGAAATAAATAGGACATGCTGGAGGGACAGATTCATAACCCGGAAGCTCCCTTCACTCTGGAATAAAATCCCAGTCCATGTTAGGCAGAGCCCCTCACTGACTCTCTTCAAGAGAAATCTTGACGAGTGGATGGGAGATCGTAGATTTACCCCGGGGGTCACTTCTGTGTCACTGTTAGACAGAGGTACAGTAAACTAAACCTTAAAATGGGCACAGTAAACTCATTCCAAGGGGTGGCAAAAGCCAAACACACTCTGGCTAAGCTTATAAATGCCCTAGGGCAGATAGCCTAGTATGAACCTATGAACCTATGAACCTATGTCCTTACTTATAAGACTAGTCAAACGAATGGTTCTGTCATTTCCCGGGTAAGTAAATAGTCCCCTTTTATGCAGAGAGATAACTGAGCTGTCCTCCACTCTACTGGGACAAAGCCATTCTGGAGGCTGTGGTTAAACAGAGTTCCTAACAGGCCTGATAAGTCCTGATTTAAGCTATTTAAGAGGCAAGCTGATGTATCATCAGGCCCCACTGAAGCTGCAAGTTTTTTAGCTTTATAGAGGGCAGTGGCAACCTGTTCTTTGGTTAGCTGTGGAGTGGTGGAAGGTATTTCCTGGGGGAGAACTGGGGGTGATGGGGAGTTAAATTTGAGCTGAATTTGTCAGCCAGTAGATCTACTATATCTTCCAGCTGAGTATAGGTGATGCCATCTACAACTAAATCTGCACATTGTTTGGTGTTGCTATTAAGACTGCAGACAGAACTGAACAATGTATTATGGTTATCCTTGGCTTTGTTGGCTATTTTTACCTCAAAGTCTGCTTTCAGAGGTTTGACTAGTTCCCTGATTCACTTGCTTAGACTTATGAGGGATGTTTTGCTCTGTTTTCCACATTCCCTCTTACTTCTTGACAGAATTTTCTTTCTTTTGTTGTACAACTTATTAATACCAGAGGTTCACCAGGGTAGCTTGTTTCTGCAGTTTGACCATCCAGACCTTATTTCAGTCTGGTGTTGCCATTTCTTTGCAGTTGTTTATATGGCATACAGGGCATTTGTGTACACCTTTATATAGGTTTCTGGGTCTTTTGGCTATGTGGGACTTTGGGAACTATCTCTGACATCTCTTAATATGGGGTAATTTACCTTAGAGAAACTCTTAAAGTTTTTGGGTTTGGATGGGGCTCTAGTTTTACCTTTATTTCAAGGGAAACTGCTTTGTGATTTGATCCTGCCAGTGAGGAAATTACAAGGGGTGGGAGGTACAGCACTCTCCCATATTTGTGAGTACCAGATCTAGATAATTTGTTCCCCTAGTGGGAGTGTAGACTAGCTGCTCTAGGGCATTTAAATTTCCAAATTAAAAAAATCTTTAGGCCTGCATGTTCGTGGTCATGTATGCCTCCCAGTTAATGGAGGGGTAGTTAAAATCCCCCATGAGTATGGCATTGGGTTGGATTGTAGGTGATTCTAGTAATTTCAGGTATGATGCATGAGTTTCCTTGTTCATGGTGGGAGACTTGTAGCTAGCATGAATATGGTATTGGATTTTTCCCATGGTTAGTTGGACATGGAATAGCTCAAGCTGTTTGACCATGCTTGAGGTGTGTTTATCTTTATGTGGATAGATACACCTTCACCTTTTGTTCTTTCATGTTCAATGGGTGGTCAGAATGTATGAAAGGTGTTATAGCCATGCACTGCCAGAGTGCTTTCTGTGGATTTTAACCATGTTTCAGTAACTGCATACAAATCAGCATTCTCCAGGGTAAGGATAGCTTCCATGGGGTGCAGTTTCTTGTTGAGACTCCTAGCATTGAGCAGTAACACCTGTAGCTTGTCCTGAGTAGCTTTTGTTATGTTGGAAGCTTTGTCTGTTTGGCAATGCCTGTGAAAGGCACTATAGGGGTGGATAATAATATCTAAAAGTGTGCTTTAGGAACAAAGCTCCACATCAGGAGGTTGGGAATTGAGCCCTAACATGAGAGGGTGTGGAGGCCACAGACACCTGCAAAAATAGTTCTATAGTGTTGCTTGTGATTTTAAATGATTTGCTGCATTTACAGAACTAAGCAGTCTTGATGGTTCAGTTATGATCTTTCACATCTTGACTAAGGAAGAAGGGATGTTTCATTACAATCCCATTTTTTTTGCAGTTTTCAAACTTTTAAGTACAGTTTTTCTGCAAGGGATTAATGATGTATATATTTTCAATATGTTAATCAATGTTACACGTTAAATCCCAGTTTTGTTAAGAAGTCTTATACTTTTCATTTCCTGCTGAATAGTGACAAGATGGAGACAGATTGCAAACATCTCAAACAGACAAGTCCTGCTGTTCTGTGTAATCTACCTTATTTTCTGATGTATTGTACTTTTGGCCCATGAAATGACTGGAAAAGTTCCTCAGACCAGTTCATTCCCCGAGTTAATAAATAAATAAAACTATTTCCCAAATATAAGATGTCTTTTGGAGCTACAGTTTAAGTTACAAATCATTCTACTGTTTTACTGCTTTCACCTGGCCTAATAAATAGACAATTGATTATGCCTTGAATTTTTTTAAAGCTAGCTATGTTTATGTATTAAACAGATTACCTAGCAGAGCTTCTACTCTTTCGAAGCTTTTTTTTCTGGAACATGAAAGCTTTGCTCCATTCGGAAGTTACACCTTTTTGTCTCTGTGTCCTATTTTGTATTCCTATTAAAGGATTCTAAATCTCTGCATTGCTCAAATGAGGCCCAGTCATGTCTTTTCTTCCACAATCAGTAATTTACAGCCATGCACATTACTTACATGATACTTCAGCC
>NC_056743.1:1671605904-1671703404 GCF_019279795.1 Protopterus annectens | reverse complement strand
TTACATGTTCGAAAATCTTTAAAAATAATAAAAAAAAAAACTAATTAATAAATACCTAAACCAAAGGGTGAAGGCAGGGGGACAAGCCCCCCTGCACCCCCACACCTCCTCTACTTAAATATACCAACACCAAGATCGCGCTACAGTGTAGTGAAGGGGAAATTTCCCATTTCTGCATTGTTGTACACTGATGTGCGATCTTGGAGTTGGTATATTTAAGTAGTGAGGGATGTGGGTGGTGCAGGGGGACTTGCCCCCCCCTGCTAAAACCCTTTTCTTAATTTTTGTTTTCTTTATTTCGTTTTTATTACATTTTCTAACATTTAAATGTTCGATCTCTAAAAGTCGACCTTTAGAGATTCGAACATTTAAATGCCCATTGATGTAATATAGACCCAAACTTCACAACACCCATGCTGACGGACAATAGAGGTACCACTGCCGAATCCTGTACAAATGTACTTTAAAAGCACTTACACAAGTGCATGGATCATGCAATCCCTAACAGAACCAATATGCTATCCTTCAAAAAAAAAATAATCTGGTGGTCCCCTGCCATAAACAAACTCTACAACAGAAGAAAGAAACTGTTGCAAAAAAGAGTAAAATCCCATCATTGGAGGAACTCCATGGTCAGCCTCAGTAAGAAGCTGGGATCCCTCATAAAATCCTCCAAAGCTAGTTACGAAAACAAAATCGCCACTGATTCTAAAGACAACCACAAAGCATTCTATATCTATGTCAAGAATCTCAATGGCAACACTCAGATCTGCTCTGAGTTACAGCACAATGGTACTAAATATACAGAACCAACTGATATTGCCAACATCCTGGCATATAGGTTCAGTGCTAACTTTACCCCTCTCTCACCACCTAAAGGGCCCATCTCTATACCAGAAGAATGCAAAGTCCCTGTAATCATGGCTGCACAGGTAAAAAACACACTCTCCAAAGCCAAGTACACAGCATCCATGGGACCTGACAACATCACAAGCTGCGTTCTACATGAACTAAAGAATGAACTGGCACCCCACCTAAGTACCATGTTCAATCATAGCCTCACCTCAGGCTTTGTGCCAACTGAATGGCGCACAGCAATAGTTATCCCACTCCACAAAGGGGGAGCTACCACGGACCCTGGGAACTACTTCCCCATTAGCCTGATGAGCCTGGTCTGCAAGGCTATGGAACGAAGCATCATGGAACTTATAAACAATGACATCGGTAATCTCCAAATTCTGGAACCTACCCAATTTGGGTTTTTTAAAGGCAGATCATTTCTCCTAAACCTGATAGACTTCTTTGAAGTGGTCACCAAAGCCATAGATGAGGGTAAGGTGGTTCACACAGCCTGTCTAGATCTCACCAAGACTTTCCACACCACCCCCCACTCTGGAATTATAGATAAACTCACTAAACTAGATATAAATCCCTATGTCACAAGATTGGTTGCCAACTGGCTCACTGACAGAACCAACACTGTGAAAGTAGCAGACTCTAAATCCAACTTCAGACCAGTAACAAGTGGAGTACCACAGGGTTCAGTGCTGGGTCCTCTCCTGTTTGGTATCTACTTTTCTGAAGTACAGGCTAACACAGAAGGTCTTTGGCTAACACAGTTCACAGATGACTGCAAACTAGGAGCCATAATCAAAACTCCTAATGATGTGGACATCTTACAAAAGGGCCTCACTGAGACAGATGCCTGGTGTTAAAGCCATGGCCTCAAGCTCAGTTCCAAAAAGTGCATTGTCATCCCTTTTGGTAAAACCTCTGTACTCATGAACTACCACATAGGCAGTAGTCTACTTAACACCAAAAGTGTGATAAGAGACCTTGGGACACAGGTGGACAGTTGTCTCTCCTTTGATAATCACATTGCCACGGTAGGCAGGAAATACTTCTACGTGGCACACCTCATCACAAAAGGTTTCTCATCCAGGAAAAAAGAGGTCATTGTTCCCCTCTACTCATCACTCATTAGACCCATTATAGAGTACAACGCCCCTTTTGGTATGTACCTCACAAGGCATCTACAACAACTGGAAAGGCCAGAGAAATACCTCACAAAGAGGATTACTGGCCTCAAGCAGATGCCCTACGCAGACCATCTCAAAAAACTCCAGCATTACTCTGTCGCATATCGTCTACTCAGAGGCAGTCTCTGCCTAACATACAAAGCTATGTCAAACCCAGAGCTGTTGGACATGCTCCACTTAAAGAAATCCCAGTCCCTCCAAGCTACATGCTCTAGTGACCTAAACCATGTCATCACAATAAACAAAACATGCTAGAGGGATAGATTCCTGTCCTACAGACTTCCCATACTCTGGAACAAACTACCTATCTATATCAAACAAAGCTCCTCATTAGCACTCTTCAAGAAAAATCTTGATGATTGGATGGGAGACAGGTAATTTACCCCGGGGATCACTTCTGTGGCCCTGCTTGACAGGGGCACAGGAAAATAATTTTCTTGGGTGGAAATAGCCAGGGTACTGTTTGGCTAGGCTTATATAGGCCCTAGGGCCAATAGCCCAGTACCTACTTATGAACCTATGAACCTAATTTCTTTCTTTTACTGTGCCTGAGCCTCATTGGCACTACCAGAGCTATTTACTGGTTGGTTCTTTTGTTTCATTTGCTTTGTTTTGCTTTGCTTAGTTGCTATTTATTGTTTCCCTTCTGTACTGCTTGCTCTGCACCTCTGTCCTTAGGATTAAGACATTTTCCACTTGATTTGACAATTTCTCAAGAGTCACTTCTATAACTGGAAAGTAACATTTTATTGCACTAGATTTTGCTTAACAATTCTGTACTGTTGTGATTGTTCTAATATCTTTTAAAATTAAACTGCCTTTATCAGAATAGTTTGTTTAGACAAGTGTTGAGGTCTGTCTTGGAAAATGTAGCACTGACTCATTTGAAAAAAGACCAAATGCTGCAATTTTGTGAATATCAAAGCAGCATCATTATCTCCCTGAGAGTTGTTTTTTTAGTTGATTCTTTTATTTATTCTGTTTTGCGTAATTGCTATTTATTGATGTCCTTTTGGCTGGACTGTTGTAAGATGTGCCTCTGTGCACTAAATTAAAATAGTCTCTACCTGATCTGGTGACTTTTCTGAGTCCTATCTACAACAGAAGTAATACGTCTTTATTGCACTTGATTTAGTTTAGCATTGCAACTGTTTTTGGTGCATTTAAAACAAAACTACATTTTGATAAAGCATTGTTTGGTTAACCATGTATTTGGGGACAACTTTGAAACTGTGGCAGTTACTGCTGTGAGAGCAGGTTAATTGCTGCCATTTTAAGTATCTGAGCACCATCAGCTCTCCCAGAGTCATTTTCTGGTTCCTTTGTGTCATTTATTTTGCTTAATTGCCATTTATTATGCAGTCGTACTCTGAGCTCTTTTTCATGCAGTGCCACTGAAGTTGTAGGTGAATGGTGGATAGTGAATGCATGTTGCTGCTTTTCCTTCAGTCAGTACTCCTAAAGCCATCATTTGTCCTCTTGTTGACCGTTTGCTCGATTGTGCTTAGGGCAGCATTAGCTTATGCTTATCTTCTCCTGGCCTTCTTGACTGCCTCAATTATAATATCTAACACAGTCTGCATTTTGAGTAGTTGAGACTCCCAGTCCTCTTAATGGGATGGCTACAACATACAGATAGATATGCAGCAGCTTATCATGAATGTGGTTTAAATATTTTATCCATTTTCATCGGAAAGCTTACTGGAGCTCCTTGTAGGCCAAATGGTAGCTATGTGTACTGAAATACAGAGTCAAGGGTTAATAAGGCTATTTTTTTCCCAGAAAATAAAGGAGAAAGCCTTATCTGCCAATACCTCTTTTTAAGTCCAGTATTGTTACATATCTGTCCTTTCCTAAGATCTCTATCAGCTCATAATTCTGGGCATTGGATAGCTATCAAACTTTGCAAAACTACCCAGGTTCCTAAAATCATTTTATAATCTGATATTCCCATCACTTCTGGAATTAGCACTACGGGATGCTTCCAGTCACTCTTTGACTTGTCTGTCATTCCTAGTTTGAGATCTTTAGAAGTTATTTTCTTACTAACAGTTTCCATGATGCTGGTATCCTGTAAGATCTCTGTCTAACTTTCACACTATGTGTTGTCTCTGTGTTATGCCCTATCAGTTAAATTCTCCCAGGCACGTCTGAGAATGTACCTTAAAATTTCTCTTAATTCATCATTCTGTACTTTTGACAAAGATTCATGTAGTTTAACATCAGGTACAGATTGCATGATTTCTTCTTAATTAACTTCAGCTTACAAGCACAGTACAGAATGTTATATTTTCTTCCATGGCTTCAGCACATTAATGTCATAAACTTGCTATGACTTTTTTCTGGTTTCTAAAATATAAATTTATTACTTCTGTTTTTTTTTTTTTTTTGTTATTTCAGTCACATATACTAATACATATTTATTTATTTGACATTTGTTGACCAAGAAAGTCTGACTGGGACAAAGTCCTTTCTCAGCGGAGGCCCAGGGAGAAAAGCTCCACAATACAAATATAAAAAAAAATACATGTTACAACAGAAGTATAATACAATATGATTAGCGATATATAACATGATAAAAAAAGAAGAATGTAGACTAAAGGAAATTATATATAACAAAAGTGCATGAGGGTATAACAGATATATAGAGTAGAAGATAATAAAATGCAGTATATTGACTGGAAACTAATTGAAATCAACAGAAGGAGAAATATGTTAAGGAAGGATAGAAGAATAAAAAGAAAAGAAAAGAATAGACAGAGTAGGAATTAGATTCAGGTAGGGTGGTTACAGTGATATTTCCAGGCGTGATTCAGATATTTTTTGAGAGATCTCTTGAATTTATAAGTTGAGGTATGCTTCTCAAAGTCATAGGAAGCTTGTTCCATTGAATGGCAGGTGAGTAACTGTATAAGGTCTGTCCAACAGATTTTTTAGGTTTCTGAATCTGAAACCAATATTGAGCTGAGCTCCTTAGAGATCGGATAGGGGGATAAAACGAGACTAGTGAGGACAAGCTAGGGTAGGAAGAAGGCTTATTGATGATAGAGTGAATTATGAGCATTTGGGTGACTTTAAGTTGGTTAGGGAACTCTAGCCAATTGAGTGATCTAAGGGCATGACCGTGGTGTGATTTGGACTGCAGATTAGCAACAAATATTGCTACTTTGTTATAGGTAGTTTCATGATTAGTGAGAAGAGAAGACTGAAGATTTGTAAAAATTTGTGAGCTTTAGAAAAAGTTAGAAAAAAGATAAGCATTGGCTAGTGAGATTCTGGCATCAGGGATGAGGAACCTTTTGTTTCTATATAGGAGACCAAGCTTTTGGTGGGTTTTCTTAATAGAGTGATGTATATGAAGGTCAAATTTTAGTTGATCATCTATGATAACTCCAAGGTGCTTAGTCTGGCTAACAAGGATGATGTTAGTATTATTCTGTGAAAAGATGTTAAAATTGGATTTGAGGTGGAAGATGGATTTTGGGGGAAAAGTAAGAGTTTTGTCTTTTTGGGATTAAGTATTAGATGGTTATTAGTAAGCCATGTTTCAGTTTGGTTTGAATGATGTTTGTGTGAGGGTAAGTAGTTCAGTAGGATTGTCAGCTATAGATAAAATAGTAAAGTCATCAGCATATTGTATTAGGGAAGACTGAGGACAGGATTTGTGTAGTTCATTAGTAAAGATATTAAAAACAAGTGGTCCAAGAAAAGAACCTTGTGGGACACTAGTTTTAATAGGAAGAAAAGGAGAAACAGCAGAGAGCCATTTGATGGACTGCTGCCGATCTGAAAGATAACTCTTAAACCAGTAGATTGTAGCTGACGAGAGATTAAGTTGGGATTTTTGTGAGAAGTAAAGGATGAGAGACGGTGCCAAAGGCTTTTGACATATCACTTCTGTGTCACTGTTAGACAGAGGCACAGTATACTAACCTCGAAAAAGGGCATAGCAAAATAAATTTAAAATGGGTGGCAAAAGCCAAACACATTCTGGCTAGGCTTATAAATGCCCTAGGGCAGATAGCCTAGTATAAACCTATGAACCTAATAAGAGACAGGATACACGTTTTTTATTATCTCTAGCTAGGGAAATAGTTTAGGTAAAGGAAATGAGAGCAGTAAAGGTACTATGGTGTCAGCGGAAGCCGTGCTGGGTAGGGGTAATTAGGTTCCTATGAATGAGGTAGGCCATGAGTTGTTTGTAGATGCAATTTTCAAGTATTTTTGAGAGGGGAAAATGTATGGCAATAGGTCAGAAGTTAGAAAGTTCTGTAGAATTCCCACCTTCATGAACAGGTATTGTAAAAAACTTTTTCCAAAGAGTAGGAACAGTAAATTCAATAACAGAGTGGTTTATGAAGACAGAGATAGGATATGCTATAGATGTAGCAGCAGTTTTTAGGAAGAAAGATGGCAGATTATCAGCTGATGGAGAGCAGGTTTTAAGTTTGAGAAGTTTTTTGATGTAACTTGTAGGAACTGGCCTTAGAGAGAAGGGGCGGAGGGGTTGTTGTTGGGGAGCTATAGGTGGTAAGAGATAAGAAGGGTTAGAAGTCTGTACAAGTTTGCCTATGGTGTCAATGAAGTAAGAATTTAATATGGATGTTGTTTCAGATGGAGTATGAGTATTGCTGGATCAGGGATTAGGTGATGAAGGACTGCCTTGGTCGAGTATTTTTTTATGGCATTCCAAAACTGTTTAGGATTCCTTGACTGTGTAGACTGAGGTTGATGGTAGAAATTTCTTTTATCATCATTAATATATTTTTGGTGAGATTACAAAGTTCCCTATATTGTTTGTGGGAGATTTAGTCCTGGAACAAAGTTTCCACGCAGAGTCTCTTTTTAGTATAAGAGACCAAGTAGAGTTAGTTAACCAGGGGGAATTATGGGATTTAACTCTAACAGTTCTAGAAGGGACAAGAGAGTTAAGTGTATTAAGGAAAATAGAGTTAAAATGAGATACAGCTTCATCAAGAATTAAGGTAAAGAGGAAGGACCAATCTATAGCTGAGACAGCATTATTGAGAGTCTCAGGATTGAAGGTAGATAGATTCTGGCATTCTTCAAATGTGTGGCGTCTGGGAATGTGGGGAGAGGATTGGAAAATACTTATAGGGCAGTGGTCACTGATGGAGTCAGGAAGTGTTTCTGGGCTGTGATACAAGTTAGGGTTAGAGACTAAAATCCAGTCAATGATGGAACTAGTCTTGTATGTTTATGGTGGAACATGGCAGATGAGATAAGCTGTATGCAGCCAAAAAGATTAATGCAGTTTGTAGGAGAAATAGATCAGAAAGTAGACCAGGTGATATTAACATCACCTAGTATTATGGTCTCATTGGGTATATGGTCTGACAGCCAATTTAGAATCTGTTCTAGTAGGGGTCTAGTATCACCTGGTGGTATATAAATAGCAACTATTGTTATGGTTTGGTAACTGTTATGTTTAAGGCAACAAGAAGCTCAGCAGGGTGAAAGGAAGGAGAAATATTAGAAAGGGGAGTAAGGATAATGAAGTCCTGACATACCTGACCTATTAGGCTGAATTCTCTAAGTCAAACATTTGTATTACAAACTTACTTCATTTCCAGTGTTTCTCTATGTGCTCCTTTTATATAGACATAACCAGCTCCAGTCTAGCCTCAAATAATAGAGTACTCATATCACAGTTTTGAATGATGTTTACTATTCATCCCACGTTTCCTTTACATTGCCAAGCAGAAGCACACCTTGAAATGCAGCAGAAACAGCAGTCTTACTTTTAAGCACACTATGAACAAAAATATAAATGTGTCATGAAAACATTAGCGGATACACAGGAAGAAATTATCTCAAGAAGGTTATTCACTTGCCAGCAGAGGCATTGCAAGGAAAGGGTAAACTGGCAATTCTTTGTATAATCTGTCCATTCACACATTCTCTACTGGGTTCATTTCTCCAAGTCTTTTTGGGTTTCTAATATAAAGTTCATGAAATTAGTATTGTTTTAACCTTTGATGTTAGCCAGAAGTGCTCTTTGCAGTACCCGCAATGTGCCCAGAAATGACTCCTTCTGTAAATCATACAGAGTTACATTTATTGGTAGCATATCTAAGTACAACTGTAAATTGTTTTTATTAGACCCATTGCTCCTACTACTATTAGAACTTTCTGGTTATTTTTTTTTTACATTGATCTTGTTTATGTCTGCAAATCCTTGTATTTTATGACCATGTGACTCTCTGAACATAAGACATTGTAATCACTGGGTGTAGCAATTTCAATGATCAATGCTACTTTTATCTTTTTTTCTTAGGTTCATAGGTTCATAGATTAGTACTAGGCTAACTGCTTTGTTGGACTCTATATCTGGTTTTCTCATTTCTATTTTTTTAAATGTTGGTATTGGGTGATCCCATGTGATATAAACTTCATCATTCTCTACAAGGCTTTATGGTTCATGTTTCCAATGCTTCTCAGCTACTTCAATGTTTTAGGATTTCCACAATTGCCAGTGCAACAGTCTTGCCACATTATTGTGTCTTTCAGTATACAGGGCTTCTGCCATGAGTGTATTACACCCAACAACAAGATGTGTGACTGTTTCCAGATCTTTTTAAAGAACCTGCATATGCCTGTTTCACCCACATGTTTAGTGGCCTTTGTAAATCAATGTGTGTATAATCCACTGTCCCAGACCTCCATTATTAACCTTTCATCTTTTGGTTTCCATTCACCTATCCTTAACCATTCCTGTGTCGAATCCTATTCAACATGAGGTTGTTCCAGGAGATTTCGGTACCTGTCACAATACGTATGCCTTTTCTACATTTGTTTCCTTCTCATCTGATTCTTCCCTTTTATTCTTTCTTTAGTTCTTTTTTGGCACATTAAGCTGCTGTCTGCTTTTTGTCTGCTTCTGGTTTGATTTCTCTTCCCACTTGATATCCAAATTTTTCTACTAAACAAAACAGAGAAGTCATCGTAGACTTCTTCTCCTCCTCATGTTTTATAACTTTCAATATGTTTAGATCTGGTGAGGTCAACAGATATGTTTGCAGTCCCACAACTACAGATCTATACATATAATCAATTTCCAGGAGTCCCATACCACTTTGAGAATGAGGAATATATAATCTCGGTATAAACTGATTTTTATATATCCTTTGATAAGCATGAATCATTTTTCTTGTTTTCCTGTCAAACTGATTCAATTTATTTCGGGGCCAGTCAATCAATCAAAACAGTAATTTAGATTAAGTAAAGCAAATTGGTTTATAGCTCAGACTTTATTCCTAGAATTCAAGGCAGTTTTCAGTATTAGTCTTCTGAAGTTTTCCTTACTGAGTTTTATTTGCATTTGTTTGTGATTTATTGTTGATCCATCTTCATTTCCCAAATATCTGTATACTCCTTCTTGCTCAAGTTCCTTTATATCACATTCTTGCAACAGGCTGATATTTTCTAGTAGTTGTAGCGTTACTGCTTTAAACATTGATTTTGCGCATTTATCAAGACTAAATTGCATTCATATATCATATAAGAAGGTTTTAAACACTTGCAGTTATGCTTTCATTTTAATTCATCTACAAAAAGTAGATGAGATATCTTTAAACAAGGTTGTTTTCTGGAAGCCATATTGTAATCATGGCCTAATCTGTTAAGTAAACAGATTAATGGATTAAGGGCAAGACAAAACAACATCAGTAACAGGGAATCAGTCTGGAATATAAACCTCTGATTTTTTATCTGTGGGATAACAATTTGTCCATTATGTTGGATTAACTGCAAAGTGGTTAGCCTCTGTTTTCTTGTCATTGTAATGCAATTGATCAAAGTACTTTGTGTCTTATACATATATAAGCATTCCTTTATCCATGAATGTTGGGTGCTATGAAGTGATTTTTTTGTAATCAAATAGTGCCATACATATATTTTTCCCCTTGAGTTTGTCAATGATAGTGGAATCAGGACGTTCATAAAACAGAGGTTTGCTGTATCTAGCCACACAAAAAATGATATAATTATAGCTCATCTGTATTTCAGCAAACAAAAAAAGCACTTTCTTAAGGTTATCTTCGCCATAAAGTTCCATCCAGGCCATCCAGAAATTAGGCTATTTTTTTAAAACAAGTCACTGTTTCAGTTCCTACCAAGCCTTCTCTATAGACACAGCAACCAGCAACAACAGAAATGTTCATGCGAGTTTAATCTGAGGTCTCATCTATAAGAAACCCTGACTGGTGTTGCTGTGATGCTCAATTCATGAATCGCTAGGTAAAGTCCCCGTTTTATCTTATGCTGAACCTGCAACTGGGGAACTTTTCCTAACTTACTACTGTTTAGTTAGAGGCTTTTCTACATTAACTGATATGCCTACTGTGACTCCCTTGCACTGGCCCAGTAATCAACAAGCATCAATCCTCACCACTGGCAACAGCTAGGGGATGTACACACTGGAAGGATGACAAGTACACACACAGTAAAGTGTAATTTCCCTTAAGAGCACACAGAGACCACAGTCAGTCTGGGTCTGGTTTCTCCCTCTTTCTCCAGATTCCCAATAAGACTCCCCACTGGCACAGCTATAGGGATGAGATCTCAGCTGGCTGGTCAAGCCAAAACCTCCAGCACCCTGTCTGTCTAACCAGTGCTTTGTATCCCTGCCCAAGTAGCTCGCGCACGCACACACACACACACACACACACACACACACACACACACACACACACACACACACACACACACACTTTGAGATTTGATTTATAAGTAAACACTCACACACACCTGGGAAAGGCTGGCATAGGTATACTAGCTATGCCCCCTTCTAGTAGTTATCACTGCCACCAACCATTCTTATCAGCTACTCTAGGCCCTTAACAAAGGGTGTCCGATTATACAGTGTAATGTTACTAATAATCCAAATGGTAGTTTTGCCCAAGCACCAGGCTATTAGAAGTGACCTGTACAGTGTCAACAAATACATATGCAAGTACTCTAAGAGCTTAAATATGTCTCACAAACATCAGCCACAAAGATAGGTTTAAGTATATTTAATAATAAATAAGACAAGTACAAGGCAATACTCAGTAAACTGACACAGTTACTTTAGAGTTTAAAATCACAGGAAATATTTTAAAACAACATTGTAGGACAGTCTCAAATAAATAGAGAAAACATTTAAACTAATCTATATTTCTAACTAAATCTAAAATAAATTACTGTGGCCTAGTTACTTACTATTAGCAAGGCAAGTGCAGATGGTGATGATGAGTGGATGTTATTGCTAGGTTCAAAACAAAATACAAAATGAGCAGTCTTTCTCTGACAGAGTTCCCACATTAATATCAAATATTACTGCTGGGCCAGCTTGGATGACATCACTCTTTGTCAACTGAATTCTTTTCCCAGGCTAAACAGAAACTTAGAATTTCACATCTCTGTGTGAGAAATAAATATCTCTCAGATATTTGCAGATCTTGTAAGTCATAAAACAATAAAACAATTTTACATTTGAAACCTAGCAATTACTTTTCTCCAAGACAATACAAAAAAATTCTAGCTCTTGACATTGTGTCTGCTACTGAGCTGAAACAGAGAGATAACATCTTCTGTTTATGGCCCAACTATAAAGTAACTTAACCTCAACTATTCTTAAGTTTTGCAGGTTAATCTTCTATGTTCCAGAAGGGTACACTGTGGATACATTTTAGCTCAGTACATAACATACAGTTCTGTATAAATCATATCAATATTCACAAATGACATAGAATTATTTACAAAATTCCAGATAGCTGGACTGGCAGCATGACACCTACTATGCTATCTCATACATTCAGTTACTGTCTAATATTCATGAGAGCAAATTGCATTTACACACATTTAAAAGCACTCAATATTTTTCTGCATTTTAATAATATTTAAAGGCATACTTCACATTTTCTATAGTTAACATGCTACTGTGTTTGTGTGTGTGTGTGTGTGGGGGGGGGGGGTTGCGTTGATATGAAGATGTGAGAGACAATGTATGTAATGTGTGTATCAAATTACTTTAACCTTTTTTGTGCCATGTTCATACGTATGTCAAAATGCATATAATGCCATTGAAGATCTACATGTGGATAACAGGAATGGTTGACCTGTGGTGAGAGACTTGGGTGCACAGGTTGACAACAATCTCACATTTGGCCATCATGTAGTGGCAGTGGTCAGAAAAGTCTTTTATTTGGTTCTTCTCATAAGTAAAGGGATTGCATCCAGAAAAAAAGAGGTTATGACCACTCTGTACTCCTCCCTCATTAGGCCAATAATTGAATACAATACCCCATTTGGTATGTACCTCTCCAAACACCTGCACCAACTGGAAAGGCCATAGAAATATCTCACAAAGAGAATTCATGTCCTGCAACACCTGTCCTATGTGGACAGGCTCAAATCACTATCACTCTACTCGGTATCATACAGATTGCTCAGAGGTGATCTGTGTCTCTGCTACAAGGCAATATCAGACCCTGCCCTACTAGAGATGCTCCATATCCATATGTCTAACTCCTTGAGCATTACCCAATCAAAAGGCCTAAATATAATGTGACAATAACAAAACCTGCTGGAGAGACAGATTTGTCTCCCAGATGCTGCCCGTCTCTGGAATAGACTCCCCATACACATTAAACAAAGTACGTCACTGACCCTGTTCATGTGCAGCCTTGATGAGTGGATGGGAAACCACAGATTTGCCCCAGGGGTTCCACCTGTGTTCTTCGATGACAGGGGTGACAGGTGCTGATTGAGTTTTTTTTTTTTTGTGGATAAACTCTTGGCTAGGCTTGTAAGGTTCCCAGGGCCATTAGTCTTGTAATTTCCTATGATTCTATGATCCTATGACTGGTATACACTTGCATGTAGTACTAGTACATTAAGTAGATGATCACTTTGATTTTGCCACATGTTTACTTTTGATAATTCTTTCCATGGCTTTGCATAAAAGACTAGTCAGACATGGGTCTGTAATTTCCAGGGTGTGTGGATTTTCCACCCTTATGCAGAAGTATGATTGTTGCAGTCCTCAATTCACATTGCACAAAGCCTGCCTGGAAACAATGGTTAAATATTGATTCTAGTGGTCCTGTGAGATGCTTCATACTATTTTAGAGGCATTCTAGGACATTATAGGGGCACATTTATGTGGTATTACTAGCATGTTAAGGACCTGCTATCTATTGTTATTTGGGGGTTTATGTTCTATAGTATATCCAGCGGGATGGTGCGGGGGGGGATAAAACTGGAGCAAAATTTGTTGGCCAATAGATTTGCTATATCTTCTGTCTCATTGTAGGTGACCCCATCTACATCTAGTTCTTCACGTTGTTGTTTACTGCCTTACCTTAGAGTTTGTGGACATAGCTAATGAAAGCCTTATGGGTTTACTTGGCCTGGGAAGACATATATTTGGCTTTGCAATACTTGATTTTTCCATTGAGTTGCTTGTTTAGATTGATGAGAAATGTTTTTATGTGGCTGGGCATTGAGGTTCCTTATTTTTGCCATGAATATAACATCATTTTTTTATGTTTGTTTTGTGTATATTCCTGGTAGGCAGAACTGTCTCTGCATTTGCCCTGACATGATTGTAAAGGATGCCTGTGAACAATTCCACATCGGCAGCAATGTTCTTAGGGCTTGGGAGAGGAGGCTTGAAATTTTGCCAGATTATCATTTAATAGTGAGAACTTTGCCATACAATAGTTCGTAAATGTTACTGGGTTAGCTGGAGTCCCAGGTTTTGTTTTTATTTCACAAGAGACAACTTTACGGTCTGACCTCATCAAAGAGGGCATTGCATTGAGGGGGTGCATCATTGACCTTGTGACGCCTGTGTACTAGCCTAACAAACAAGGAGCCTCAATCCTCAGCACTAACACCAGTGAGGTGCATTCATATAGGGAAAATATAATAAATACACATACAGTAAAGTACAATTTCCCTTAAGAGCACACAGAGATCACAGTCTGGGGGCTGGTTTCTCCCTTTCTCTCCAGGTCCCCAATAAGACTGCTCAGTGGCATAGCTATAAGGTCCACATCTCAGCTTAGTAGGTAAGCTAAAACCTCCAGCACCTTCTCTGCCCAATCAGTGCTTCATGTGCCTGCCCAAGTAGCTGGCACTCACACACCTTGAGATAAGAGTTATATAAAATCGCACAGACACTTCTAGGGAAGGCTGGCACAGGTTCTCCAGCTGTGCCCCCTTTTACCCAGACTATACGGTAGAAATCAATGCTACCACCCAGCTAATTTTTATCAGCCACTCAAAGGCCCTTATCAAAGGGTGTCCAATTATTAATGTGCAATATTATTATCCAAATGGTAAGTGTGACTGAAGAGCAAAGCTTATTTGGAGTGACTTGGTACAGTATCACTATATATATGCAATGTACTCTAGAGCTTAAATTATCTCTACACAAAACAGCCACAGTTGAAAGGTTTAAAAATATTTAATAATAAATAATAATAACTCAAGAGAATACTTCTTACTATACAGTGCTAGTCAAGAGTTCAGAGATCACAAAGAAATGTCTAAAATAATACAGTAGAAAAGTTCTGACATCACAGAAAAAAAACAAATTAGTCTAATCTTCCTATTTCCTAGATATATCTAAGAGAAACACTAAAGTCTTAGATCCTACTTACATACAGAAACAGGCAGTGCTGATGATGTTGGATGTCCTCAAGACAAATGCTCTAATGCTCTCATTCTTTCTGTCCTTAAATTGATAAAACAGCTCTACTGATTCATTTCAGATTATATGATTTCTTTCTGTTTCCCAGGCTAACAGATTTGCAGAGGTTAATAGCCCCTGATCTTGCAGATGGTCAGGAAGCCAGAACAATAAAAAAAATGTATACATGCAAATTCTAGCAATTAACTCTGGTCTCAAGACAATAGCCAGAATTCCTTTATCTAGACATATCGGCTCCAAGCCCTGACATCAAAGAATTGACTTATTAGCTTTGTTACAGCAGATTGCACTGTTGTTAGATTTTTGCAGTTCCACACTTAACATAATTTTCCCATTTAATAGAGCATGCCTGTGGCTTATATTAATATTTACAAATGACAGAATTATCTACAACATTTTATCTGGCTAGGGTGGCAGCATTCATCTATCTTTGCACATCCCCCCCCCCCCCCGAAGAACTCATGGTAGTTTTTCAAGTGACTCTTGAGAACTATTGCTTGAGAGGGTTAGGTCTATCTGACTATATCTTACCCATTCCCTGTCTTGAGAGCTCATCTGCATTGACTTTGCTAATCCCACTGCAGTGCTGCACTGACATATCATATGCTTGCAACGCTAGGCTCCATCTTAGCAACTTGACATTTTGCTGGCTGGCTCTGTGTAACCATGTTAGGAGGTTGTGATCTGTCACTACAGTGAATTTTCTTCCATACAGATAAGGCTGAAGTTTCTTCAGTACCCACACTATGGCTAGACATTCCTTTTCTACAGTTGCATAGCAGTCCTCCATGCGTTGGAGTCTATGACTGAGATAAACCACTGGGTGCTCTTCTACCCCTGAAGAACTCTGGCAAAGTACAGCACCCACCCCATGGTTTGAAGCATCTACCTGCACAACAAATTCCCTGCTGTAATCTGGACTGGCTAACACAGGAGGTCCTCCCAAATCTTCTTTAAGCTTCTGGAATTCCTGCTCACATGCTGGGGTCCACACTACCTTCTTCCTTGTCATATCTGTGAGGGGAGCAGCTATGGTACTATAACTGGGGACAAACTTTCTTTAGTACTCTGCTGTCCCTATGAATGCTCTCACCTGCTTTTTGGTAACAGGTGCAGGCCAAGCCTGAATGACTTCCACTTTAACAGGTTCTGGCCTGATATTACCACTCCCCACTCTATGTTGCAGGTAGAAGACCTCTGCCATACCCACCTGACATTTGCTCAGCTTAATTGTTAACCCTATTCTCTGTAGTCTGCTCAGCACCTCCCTGACACGTTGAAGGTGCTCTTGCAAGGAATAGCTGTAGATGGCAATATCATCCAGGTAAGCAAATGCAAACCCTACTGCTTCTGCTAGGATATGATCTAACAGCCTCTGGAAAGTTGCTGGAACATTTTTCATCCCAAAGGGCATCTTTGTGAACTCATATATGTCAAAAGGAGTCACAAAGGCTGACCTTTCTCTAGCACTGGGAGTCAAGGGCACCTACCAGTAACCCTTGGTAAGATCAATGTTTGTAAGATACTTAGCCCCACCCAGATGCTCTAGTGCCTCATCTGTCTTAGGCGTGGGGTAAGTATCTGATATCATCATATGCTTGCATCCCTAGGCTCCATCTTAGCAACTTGGTATTTTGATGGCTGGCTCTGTGTAACCATGTTATGGGGTTGTGTTTTGTCACTACAGTGAATTTTCTTCCATACAGATAAGGCTGAATTTCTTCAGTGCCCACACTATGCCTAGACATTCCTTTTTTACAGCTGCATAGCATTCCACTCTGGGTTGGAGCCTACGACTAAGATAAACCACTGGGTGCTCTTCGCCCTCTAAAGAAATCTGGCTAAGTACAGCCCCCACCCCATGGTTTGAAGCATCCACCTGCACAACAAATGTTTTGCTGTAATCTGGACTGGCTAACACAGGGGTTCCTCCCAATGATTCTTTAAGCTTCTGGAATTCCTGCTCACATGCTGGGGTCCACACTACCTTATCTGACCTGTTCTTCCTTGTCAGGTCTGTGAGGGGAGCAGCTATGGCACTATTACTGGGGACAAACTTTCTGTAGTACCCTGCTGTCCCTATGAATGCCCCCACCTGCTTTTTGGTAACAGGTACAGGCCATGCCTGAATGGCTTCTACTTTGGCAGGTTTTGGTCTGATCTTATCACTCCCCACTCTATGTCCCAAGTAGGAGACCTTTGTCATACCAACCTGACATTTGCTCAGCTTAATGGTCAACCCTGCCCTCTGTAGTCTGCCCAGCACCTCCCTGACATGTTAAAGGTGCTCTTGCCTGGAATGGCTGTAGATGGCAATATCATCTAGGTAACCAAAGGCAAACCCTCCTGCTCCTGCTAGGATATGATCTACCAGCCTCTGAAAAGTTCCTAGGGCATTTTTCATCCCAAAGGGCATCTTTGTGAACTAATACAAGCCAAAAGGAGTCACAAAGGCTGACCTCTCTCTAGCACTGAGAGTCAAGGGCACCTGGCAGTAACCCTTGGTAAGATCAATGATTGTAAGATACTTAGCCCCACTCAGTTGCCCTAGGGCTTCATCTGTCCTAGGCATGGGGTAAGCATCTGACTCTGTGTGACTATTTGATTTCCTTTCGTCCACACAGAACCTGGGGCTGCCATCCTTCTGTGGCACCAGCACCACTGCTATTGCCAAGGGACTGTTGGACTCTTGAATTACCCCTAGTTACAACATTTCCTGTATCTCCTCCCTCTGAGTCTTTTTGACTGTCTCAGGCACCCTATAAGGGGCCTGTCTAATAGGCCTTTGGGGTCTTGTATCCTCCTGGTGCTGCAAGGGTGCACCCTGGTTTCCCAGTGATCATGTCCCCAAACTCTTGTAACACTGCTCAGATTTCTTGAACCTGGGTAGGAGATAACTGCTGGGATATTTCCACCCCTTCCACTGAGGTGTCAGTCTGAGCCTTGCTGAGGAGATCAGTCACCAGATCTCCCTCAGACTTATTCTGCAATCCTCTGCAAATGCTCAGAACGAAGGCCTCCCTATCATGGTAAGGTTTCATCATGTTAACTTGGTACAATTTGTACCCCTGCCTTCTGCCTAGCCGTTCCACCATGTAGTTAACAACACTTACCTTTCTTACCACCTTGTAGGGTTCCTCCAAAGGTGCTTGCAGCTTGTTTTGTCTGACAGGAATGAGAACCATTACCTGCTGCCCTGTAACATACTCTCTAGCTTGAGGATTCCTGTCATACCACAACTTTTTCTGTTGTTGGGCTTCTGTCAGGTTCTCCTAGTCCAAGCCCATGAGTTCCCTGAGCCTTGTCCTAAGGTTTAGGACATATGCCACAATAGACTCCTTGTGAGATTCACACTCACTTTCCCACTCATCTCAAATGAAATCTAGAAGTCTTCCTCACCCTATGCCCATAAGCAAATCAAAGGGTGAAAAACCTGTGGACTCCTGGGAAACCACTCTGTAAGAAAACAACAGGTGGGGCAAATATTTGTCCCACTCTCTCTTAAACTGGTCTGCAAAATGCCCATAGCATGGACTTGATTGTAGAGTTTAATCTCTCAACAAGACCATTAGTCTAGGGATGGTAGAGGAAAGTCTTCAGGTGCTTTACCCCCCAGGACTTCCACAGACAAGCCAGGAGGTCTGACCTGAAATTGGCACCTCTGTCAGTCAGTATTTCTTTTGGGAAACCTACCCTACTGAAAACCTCTAACAAAGCATTTGCCACTTTTTTGCCTCAATGGATGACAAAGCCACTGCCTCAGGGTATTGTGTAGCATAATCTACTACCACTAAGATATACTTTTTCCCTGTGGAACTTTGGGTACTCAGAGGCCCCACAATATCCTTAGCTACCCTCTGAAATGGCTCCTCAATCACAGGCAACAGCAGCAAAGGAGCTCTCACCTTGTCTCCTACCATGCCTACCTTTTGGCACTGCTCATAGGTCCTCCAGTACCCGCTTACATCTTTGGAAATTCCAGGGCAATAGACGTTCTGCATAATATGTCTCTTTGTACATTTTATGCCCATATGACCTGCAAAGGGAATATCATGGGCTATGGCTAGAAGTGCCAGAAGGTAGGTTCTAGGCACTACCAACTGCTGTACCCTCTCACCTTCTAGCCCTCCCTCAGGGGTCCTCTCTCTATATACAGTAACCCTTTGTCCCATTATACAGATTCACCCTTCCCTTGAGAATCAGGTGCCTCACTAGCTACTTGCCTCAAGCATTGCAATGTAGGGTTTGAGAGCTGAGCCTGTCTCAACTCTCTCTTTGTAACCCTTCCAGCTCCCCTTCTACAGGAAGTCTGACATCCTCTGACAGTGGTGCCTTACTGTCAGTCTGGGTACTACTACTCACCTCTACCTTTGCAGTCCCTCTGTCCAAGGGAACATCAGTACCAACAAGCAGCTGTGGCTCACCTTAAGTTTCACTGCTACAGAGTAGCTCCCTCTTTGAAGTAACATCTCACCAGTCCTGGCTGCAAGTATGCAGTCTGTCTGGGTCTCCCTAAGGCTACCAGACACACATGCTTGTCTCAAAGCCTGATTGCATGTAACTGCATTAACACATAGTACTGCCTCATCAAAATCCTTCCCTATCAGGACATCTGCAGGATGGTAATTAGTACCCTTGTTGTCTCAAGACAACCTACTATTGGCATTTTGTCTTTCCCACTTACTGGCTCTCTCATCTTTTGTTCCCCACCTTGGCTCTGTGGACATCTGTATGCTACATAGCCCCACTGGTTGCATTCAAAACATTTAACCCTAGGTCCTGGATGTGTACCTGGACTAGTGGCTTCCCCTGCTAATGGCAGATTCTGTTGGGGCAGTCTGTGCTGCCCATTATGGGTTCCTTTAGACCCATGAGTAGTACTGGGAGCTCCTTTCCTGTGCAGGGATGCCCTGTCTGTTAGGTATAGGTCTCCCTTCTTCTCCAACTCATCTGAAGTAGCACACTGTCTATCACCTAACCAAATCCTCATGTCCTCAGGAAAAGTGCTAAGGGCTTGTCTCACCAAAAGGACTGCCAGCCCTTCAGAAGTAGTGACCTGACATACACTCACCCACCTATGAAAATAAGTGCTCAGTTCAGCAACATATTCACACAAACTTTCATCTGCCTTGCATCTATGCTTACAAAACTTTTTCCTATATGTTTCAGGTGTTAGCTTAAAACATTCTAACAAGCAATTCTTAACAACAGCATAATCAAAACATTTCTGATCAGAACTTTTAGGAAACACAGTTACAGCTTTACCATGGAGTAAGGTGGTCAGGAACTATACCCAGAGCCTTTGGTCAACATCATACTGTTTACATACCCTCTCAAATATATGAATGAAACTATCAAAATCCCCCTCTTTAAACTGCAGAAGAAATTTACTAACCTTTTGTGCTTCTGGGGTCCAGTTACTCCCTTCCCCATTACCTCCATGACTCTGGAGAAGAGACAACATCTTCTTCTCATTCTGCCTCTGCCTCTCCTTCTCCTCAGCTTCCAGGCATAGCAGTTTCTCATTCTCCTCAGCCTGCAAACGTCACAGTTTCTCATTGTCCTCACTCTTGAGACACCTCAGTCTCTCAGCTGCTTCCATCTCCACACACCTGGCCTCCAACTCAAGTTTCTTTAGCTACAGATGGGTTTTTAAGTCCTCTGCAGAAAGGTTGAGCTGTCCATTCTCAGAGTGTAGTATATCTCCACTGCTAGTCTGATCGTCCTCCTGGTTGCTGTGACCAAAGCTGTGACCAAAGCTGCAATGATATCTGCCTTAGGTTTCCATGCAGCAGTCCTCTAGCCTGACACATCTCAGCCAGCTGGCTCCTTGTCAGCTTTCCGTACTCCTCTGCTGACATGTGGCCTGCTCTCCCTGACTAACTAAGCTAACAAAAGAAATAAAACAATTGTGAACTGAACTCTGAGTATTCACTGCTTGGTTGATTTAGAGTACAAAACACCTTCAGTGTTCACTGTACACAAACTCCAGGAATTCACTCTACCCACACCACTACAAGCCAGTTAGTATTCGCCAACCAATTAATATGTGGTGTGGTGTGGATATCCCACCACTACCACCAATTAATATGTGATGCCCGTGCACTGGCTCAGCAATCAAGGAGCCTCAGTCCTCACCACTAACACCAGTGAGGGGCATCCATATAGGGAAAGGACAATACATACACACACAATAAAGTACAATTTCCATTAAGAGCACACAGAGATCATAGTCAGACTGGGACTGGTTTCTCCCTTCCTCTCCAGGTCCCCAATAAGACTCCCCACTGGCACAGCTACAGGGGTCCAGATCTCAGCCTATTGGGCAAGCTAAAACCTCCAGCACCCTCTCTGTCCAACCAGTGCTTTGTGTACGTCAGCATAGATGACACAGTCCAGTTTTTCAATACTACCTTCCTAAGCATCCTAAATAACCACACCCCCATAAGACTTACCAGAACCAAAGCCCAACCCTCCCCATGGCTACATAAAGCCACTAGGTCAGAAATGAAAAACAGAGATAAAGCAGGGAACACTGGCACTAAACCAAAACCCCCTCAGCTAGACAGAAATTCCTAGAACTACACAATGGAGTCAAAAAGCTAATAAAGAAGGACAAAATCCAATACTACCAGTCTGCCCTCAACTCCTCCCAACACAACCCCAAACAATTCTGGACCTCCATAAACTCCATCCTCCACCCAGGTAAAATCAATACCCCTCCACCTAACATTCCTCGTTCCTCAGAAAATATTGCTACCTCATTCGACACACACTTCACACAAACCATACTATCACTAGGTAGACAACACAACCCCCTCCCCTACACCCACACTCTTCTCATTTTCTCCCATTCCTACCCCCAACATAAGAAAACTCTTAACTAAAACTTAAACCCACAAAATTAGCAGTAGACAGCCTCCCAAGTGAATTCCTAAAAATTGCAGCCGACGCCCTAGCCTACCCAGTATCAGTCTTGATTAAACGATCTCTGTCAGAATGCTACGTCCCTACACTATGGAAAATATCACACATCATTCCCTTTCACAAAGGCGGCCCCTCCATAGAACTAACCAACTACCGCCCCATAGCGATTCTATCTCCACTCTCCAAAATACTAGAGAAATGCATTCACTCTCAATTCTCAGACTACCTCCTTAATAACAACCTCCTTTCTAATACTCAACATAGTTTCCAACCAAACCATAGCACCACCACTGCCTTACTCTCTTTTACTAACACTATCCTTCACCATAAAAACAATGGCCATCTCTCCTCTGCTACTTTCCTAGACCTATCTAAAGCATTTGACATGGTCCCACACAAACAACTCATCTCTGTTCTCAATAACCTATCCTTCTCTGAATCAGTCACCAACTGGTTTCAGAGTTACCTGTCTGACAGCCAGTAATCCGTTGTATGGCAAAATGACATATCTCCCCAACTACCTGTCTCTATTGGTGTTCCCCAAGGATCCGTCTTTGGACCCCTACTTTTCTCTATTTTCACCAATAATCTAGCCTCTGCCACCAAACATGGCACACTCATACAATATGCAGATGACTCAACCATCATCTGCTCAGCTCAGTCCCTACCCAAACTGCAAAAGGTCACACAGGATGCCTTTCCAGTTAATACTCAACCCAAACAAAACTAAACTCCTCATCTTCCAACCCACCAAACATACTCAAAACAACTCTCACTTTAACATCACACATCACAGCAAAAGACAACTCCACTATCCCCCCAACAGATCACAGCAAATTACTACGAGTCGAAATAGACAACAATCTCAAATTTGACATTCACTTATCCATGACCATAAAAAAAGTCCACAAAAAACTATGAGCCTTATACAGAAATAAGCAACTCCTCACCAAAGCAGCTAGGATTTCAGTTGCAAATTCGCACCTTATCTCCACCCTACTTTATGCCTCTCCAATATATATACCAACCTAAGGCAATGCGATCTAAATAAACTTGAGACCTGCTACAACAAAATCACCAAATTCGCCACCGGGGCATCCTACCACAGTCACCACTGTCTCTCACTTACTGAACTAGGCTGGCTAAAACTCCCTCACCTCCTTTAATGGTATCAACTCGTACTCACCCACAAACTAGTAAACCATCCTCTAAAGGTCCCATCCCTCCAGAATCTACTTCAACCCTATCTCACCACCAGGCCATTAGGATCCAGCAACAAAAATCAATTACAGGCTACTAGAGCCAATAATGCTGCTGGAGCAGCACTATTCTCCAGCGCTATAACCAAATTATGGAATACCCTCCCCCCATAATAACCTCTGTACCATCATGCACCCACTTCAAAGCTTTACTTAAAGCGCACCTAAAAACATGCTGGCTATGCCCTTGTAACTCTCCCCTCTATCTTCTCCCACTCCATCTACCCTCTACCTCTCTTCCACCCCACAAACTACCTTTGATTACAGCAAGCTCTGATACTTCCATGCCTATCTACTTATTATACGGCAGTAACTTCTTATTGTAACAATTGTTAATATCTGCTATGACTTTGTGGATGGAAAAGATGTTAGTTATCTACTGAATGTGCTATGTTCTTCATCTGTAACTATGTTTGTAATATTTTAATTGCTAGGATTCTTCATCTGTAACTATGTCTGTAATATTTTAATTGTGGAGATTTTCTGCCCGGGCCTCCTTTGAAAATGGACCTGCATCCATTCAGACTTTCCCTGTCAACAAATGTAAATAAATAAATAAATGAATAATGTAAATCAAGACACCTCCATCCTTAGTCCCTGTCTATGCATTAGCTGGATTAAATGTGTGAAAGATATTGTAGCCATGCACTGCCAGGGTACTGTCTGCAGCTTTAAACCATATCTCAGTAACTGCACAAAAGTCTGCATTTTCCAACATAAAAATAACTTCGAGGGAGTGGAGTTTCTTGTTTAGGTTCCTGGTTTTCAGCATCCTTGATTTTCTAGGGTTGGTTTTGGTATGTTATATGTTTTGTTAATTTGGCATTGCCTAAAATAACACGATGAAGAAGACATGTTTTAATCAATATTTGAAAATGGTATTGGCATTTTGGTCTCTAGAATTCAGACAAATATTCCTGACTTTGATTTTTACATTTATATTCTCAGGTGGAAAAATGTAGAAAAGATAGCTGAATCTGCCATAAGTGAAGACATTTTTTATTGCATTTTACCTCAGGACATATTGTTCCTAAAATATCAAATAAAATTAACTGTGGTTAATAATTTTACTCCCCACGCATGAATACACACACACACACACACACACACACACACACACACACACACACACACACACGCACGCGCACACACACACACACGCACGCACACACACACACACACACACACACACACACACACACACACACACACACACACACACACACACACACACACACAATTTTGAGGCAGTGTTTGCTCAAGCCAGGAAATATCAGTAAACAACAAAATCATATAGGCAGGCAAAATGAAAATCTCGTTATGAAAAACTGGACTTACATACCACCCAAAAAAAGATTCAAAGCCCTGCATGACAGACTCCTCCAGCAAGAGGGAGTGAAGAATGGAATGTACATAAGGGCAGAGCAAAAAGCTGAGAAATCATTCATGTGAAAATAAGAAGGCAAACATGGCACAAAGAGTGGAGAAGAAATTAAAACCAGAAATGAAATGTCCAGCCTGGCAGCCCCATAGAAGACCAAGATGCCATTTCTTTCTAAACTTTCTAATTTCTTTCTAAACTTTCTAAACTCAGGTATTTTACATGACTTGCATTTTGATGGCCTGGTCATATTATTTGAGGCATCCTCCTGTTTATAGACTGAAAATGTACTGTCCTGATTATCTGATACTGTAAGTTACACATTTTTGTCTGATCAAACTTGTGATTGCTGGGAAATCATAAAAGAGATTTCTGTTAAAGGAGTATTTTCAATTGATACAGATGATTGGTGCTGCACATTACAACAAATATGAATTTAAAGTCTGTCAAACATCAGTAATAAAACGTCTGTGATGGCGGATCTGAGCCTTCTGTTTAGCTTTGAATACCAAGCTCAGACAGCACACTGCAGAATCTACTTAAACCCTAGAGGACCATATATTTTCTTGTACGGAATTAGTTACTGCTCATCAGACACATCACAGACTGTAATTAGGAAGACAAAATATGACCTAATAACAGCAGTCTGATAGTCTGAGTACAATTAGTCTCATACTGTGATAGCGTTTGAATGATGGGAGAATCTGGAGTCAGCAGCCCGGGCTCAGTAACAACTGCACACTGCACCAGAATTTTGAAAAGCATCAAACTGATATGCTGTATCCTCAGCATACACATGAGCATCAGTCTCTTCAATCTTCATAACAAATGAACATTTCTGTGACATGCTGACTAGAACATTGAAGGGATTTAATTCAATAGTATTCCTGCATAACACCTGTCTCCTACTTTGATTTCCAGGTGCTGATGCTTGACAGCTTCAGTAAGGAAATTATTTTATTTGTTATCCTAGTAAGGAAACTAGCCCATGAACAGCCACAATGTAGACCATAATGTAAAACACACACATATGCATACATGCATCTATAGATATATATATATATGTGTGTGTGTGTGTGTGTGTGTGTGTGTGTGTGTGTGTGTGTGTGTGTGTGTGTGTGTGCATGTGTGTGTGTATGTATCTGTATATATATATATATATATATATATATGTGTGTGTGTGTGTGTGTGTGTGTGTGTGTGTGTGTGAGTGTGTGTGTGTGCATGTGTGTGTGTATGTATCTGTATATATATATATATATATATATATATATGTGTGTGTGTGTGTGTGTGTGTGTGTGTGTGTGTGTGTATGTATCTGTATATATATATATATATATATATATATATATATGTGTGTGTGTGTGTGTGTGTGTGTGTGTGTGTGTGTGTGCGAGCATGTGTGTGTATGTATCTGTATATATATATATATATATATATATATATATATATATATATATATATGTGTGTGTGTGTGTGTGTGTGTGTGTGTGTGTGTGTGTGTGTGTGTGTGTGCATGTGTGTGTGTATGTATCTATATATATATATATATATATATATATATGTGTGTGTGTGTGTGTGTGTGCATGTGTGTGTGTATGTATCTGTATATATATATATATATATATGTTTATATCTAAATCTACATCTATAGCTACTGAAAAATGTACTATCAGACTCAACACTGATAGTAACCAGATGCCAAGACTAAACCTCAGACTATGAGAGCTGTGAGACAGAACTTTCCATGCTGAGGGAGGGGGCAGCATGAGAGCAAGTGTGTTATTGTATTTATATTAGCATCTGTGCATGTGTCATGAACATGGATTAAAGCATAGACTTTACTTTGCATGATAGTCACACCAAAGAAGGGTGCATTTAAATTTTCAGAACAGCTTTAGTGCATTCATGCTGATGTATTCAGACATTCCATTAATGTCATCTGTTGCCAAAGAAAAGAGTATGTTAGTACCTAAGCTATTACACATTAATGTTAACCCATGATTGCCTTTAACCACTGCATCTGCTGTAGGGAACATTAAATCAATAGTTGATTTGAAGTTGGTTGTGTCCCCTCTATCAATAAAATGAAGAGAATAAAAAGTCAGTTTTATTCAGTTTACATATGTAGAGCTGTGAATATGCATTTACTTGTAAAATAAAGTGTGTATTATTGTGTACCACTCTACTTTAAAAACCTTGTCCTGAAAGCTTTTAGGTGTTTCCATTAAAAATATTTTATTGAGATCTAATGCATACAATTTACAATTTGTGACTTTGTGCACTCATTCACTACTTTATTAATGTCAGAATCCTTGACCTATACAAATTGGGGCTTTCAACTCTCAGAAAATGAATATCGTCAAAACATTGTTTAACTACTGTGAATTATTTCTTTTTTAGCTTTGGTAAATTGGATAAATAATTTATGTTTGACAAGCAGTAACCAAAAACAGTACACAAAATCTATTTCAATATGATTTCTGAATGTGAGCATCAGAAAAACATTTTTTAGAAGTACAATACCATGGGAAAAGTAATGGCAAGGCCTTCTGTGTATATTAAATTAAATTATAAGTACATAAAGCAGGAATTGAAATAGAAACTATAGTAAGTTCAATAAAAATTCTATAAACACTAAAAGAAGGTAGCCTGGACATAGGTCATCCATTATATACTGCATTTATATTTTCATACAGATTTTAATAAACACATATCATAAACTATAGGGGTGTAATACAATTAGGAAGGACCATTTTTTATCATACACATGGGACAGAATTAAAGTAACCACACTAGCATTACAAAATAAATTTCAGGTTGTACGATCACATAAAAAAAAACACTGGGACAGTATTTGCTCCATTATCACCTCACACCTCACCACAAAAGGTTTCTCATGCAGGAAAAAATAAGTCATTGTTCCCCTCTACTGGTCAGTCATTAGACCAATTATAGAATATAGCACCCCTTTTGGTATGTACCTCACAAGACATCTACAACAACTAGAAAGGCCACAGAAATACCTCACAAAGAGGATTACCGGCCTCAAATAGATGCCCTATGCAGACCGTCTCAAAAAAACTCCAGCTTTACTCAGTCACATATCGCCTACTCAGAGGCGATCTCTGCCTAACATATAAAGCTATGTCAAACCCAGAGCTGTTGGACATGCTCCACTTAAATAAATTCCAATCCCTCCGAGCTGCACGCTCTAGGGACCTAAACTTTATCACCACAATAAACAGAACATGCTGGAGGCATAGATTCCTGTCCCAGAGACTTCCCATACTCTGGAACAAACTACCTATCTATATCAAACAAAGCTCCTCATTAGCACTCTTCAAGAAAAATCTTGATGATTGGATGGGAGATAGGAAATTCACACCGGGGATCACTTCTGTGGCTCAGCTCGACAGGGGCACAGGAAAATAATTTTTTTGGGTGGTGAAAGCCAGGGTACTTTTTTGGGTAGGCTTATATAGGTCCTAGGGCCAATAGCCTAGTACATAGCTATGAACCTATGAACCTATTATGGTTGACTTGCGCATTTGGATTTTGGGGTCTACAGTTGTCTTGAATACATAATATTACATTTCAGGGACTTTGTCTCTCTTTTATTCACGCTCTAGGATTTTGGACAGCTGATAAACTCTGTATCATCATCATCAACCCCCTTTTTTCATATTTTCTGCATGGGATGGGGTGTTGTGTCAACTGTCACCACCTCTCTTGATGCAAAGACATTCCTTTACCATTTATGACAATCATACCTGACTTTTATAAGTGTTCTTTCAAGTAATCCATTCATATCTGTGCTGGATATCCTCATCTCCTTTTGCTTTCTTCTTGTCTCTCTTCCTGACCTACTTTACCAAGCCTCTTTCTGCTTTCCTGCATATATGACTAACCCACCATAATCTATTTACCTCAACCTTCTATACAATTAAGCCTACTTTAGCTACTCTGCTCTGAAGTCCTTCTTTCCTCATCTGTCCCACAGTGAATATCCTATTTCACATCTCAGACAACACAGCTCCATTACTTTAACCTTCCTCAGCTGTTCTGCCTTTAGTGCCCAGGTTTCTGTGTCATACAGAAGCACCTGTCACAGCTCTGGTTTGCTCACCATACTTTTCAGCTACTTTAACATTCTTCTCTCACACACTAACCCTGATACTTTATGCCAGAAGGCTACAGCAACACTGATTCTATACATGACTGCTTCATTTAGAGTTCCCTTCTCCTTATCCTTATTTCCCAGATATCTGAAGATGTTATCCTATTCCACTATTTCCTTTATTTATTTATTTATTTATTTATTTATTTATTTACTTACTTACTGATATTCAATTGCCAGGAAAGTCCAAATGGGTCAGAGCACATTTTCAACTGATGCCCGGGGAGAAAAGCTCAAAGGTATTATAAAACATTTTAAGAACAATAATTTTACAATCTTTAAAAATAATACAAAAAACAAGTACAGTTTAAATAATCATGCCAAATTATAAATAATATGAAAACTTGGGTTAAGAATAGATACAAGTTATATGACAATGACTAATATCTAGAGAAATTTCAAACACTTTATAAAGAAATTAAAGGTAAGTTAATATAATACAAACAGAAATTGCTATATGAAGTGAGAGAAAAGCAGTCTTATGGTATATTTAGAAAGAAAGCCAGAGAAGAGAAAGTGATAGAAGCAAGAAAGTGAGTGAAGAAGAGAATGTAAGATGGTGTGAGGTATGGATAGGTATTTGTTCATATTTAGGGATATAGTTAATCCTGGTGTTGAAGAAAAATAGAGCCAGCTTTTGGCTAGGAAGTCTTTCAGAATGGTTCTGAATGATGGGAGAGCGGGTATTAACATTCTGTTTCATTTTCCAGCTTCTACTGATTTCCCCATTTGCTATGACCACTGACTTGTATGTACTCAGTTCCATTCGATGTGCCTTCAATTACAGTCCCATATCATAAATAGACATCCCTGCTTAACATCTGTGTGCAGTTCCACATCATCTGCCCTCCTCAGTTAATTTGCTGATATAGTCCATCACCAGTATGACACAGAGTGAGCTCATCACTGAGCTCTGATGCAGAACAACTCTCAGTGGGAATCCCCTGTGTGCCTGAACAATGTTTTTGCATGTGGCAATCGGTCTCCTACATTATCTGCACTAATTATGCCAGTGCTTATTGGACTTCAAACAATAGCAGGTTGTCCAAATCCACTTTCTTGGGGCATTGTCATTTGCTTTCTCCATGTCTACAAATACCTAGTTAGACTATTTCCTCAGCTTCAGCTTTTTCTCTGTATCTTTTTCACCGCAGGCATTAGGTCAGTTGTACTACATCATGCTCACAATGTGAATTGCTCATCTCCCATCTTATTTTGTACTGCTGTGTATAGTCATTTGTCATTCACCCTCTCCAGCATTTCCATGCACTGTAGCAGCAGGTTTTCTGTCCACTGCTTGTTGATGATTGAGGCTACCGATGGCATATGCCAAGGGCAAACTGTTTTACTTTTGATGACTTTGCAATCTCTGATATGATTCCAGTGCTCTTTCCTGGGTATGAGAAAGTATTCCTTAGTTGCATTCTGTCCACTCTTGGATATTATCTGGTAACTGTCTCTCTTTGTAAACCATGTGCTGGACATCATTAAGTTATTTGACAGACATTAGTCTAGAATGGTCTCTCCTTCATTATTCCTGTTGACCAGCCTTATAGGCTCAGGCAGTCCACATATTCTGTTCTGTCTGTCCTAAAATTCTTTTTCTAGCTATTGAATTATAAGCATCCTGGACAGCCATTACCTCCTATACTCATTTTATCCAACTTTATCGAGGAGGTCTTACAACAGCTACCTGAATGCCTTTGTTTTTTTTTCATTATTGCAGTCCTGTTGTAAAATATAGTCTGATATAATGAAGCCTGCTATATCTATAGAATGGAGTCTAATTGCCAAAAATCTGTCATTGATTCTATTACCATTTGTCACAGTGTTCAGATGACTCTCTTTCACCATAATTTCAACACCATTTCTAGTCTGTCCTCTGGATCCCACAACAAGATAATTTGCTGCACTATCCTACCACCTTGTCACCAAGAAGCAAGCAATATATAGTCTCCTCATTATTTTCATCTTATTTACCTCCAAGTTATGGCCCATCAGTCATTCCATATTCATTGTACCAGTCCTTTGAAAAGTCGGTTACTTTTCAATGTGGTTTTGCTGAGCAGAGCTATCTGTGGGCCAGTGTCATGGGATAGAGGGATAAAGCCCTAATTACAGCCCAGGTAACCCCAGGTTCAGTTAGTGGGAGACAGGAAGGGATGGACATGCCCAATCTAGGCACGTAGGCATTTGCTCAAGGGTGGTGTGGCCCATAGAGTGGATTAGACCTTGGATATAACAGTTGAGCACAGGGGAGGGAGTTGGGAAATGAGGGTAAGTAACTACAACCCCTCCCAGAAGCAAGGATGACATGAGGTACTGGTAAGCCCTAATGATCCTCAACAACATCAACCTGGCAGAGCAAGTCTGAGGAAGATTAGGAGGACTACATGGACCCCACATAAGATGGAGGCTGTCTGACAAGCTTATGGATGGCTGCTTGTGTGAAAAAAAGTCATCTGGGTGAAGATAATGGTATTGGATGCTTGTCTGCAGCACTCACAAAACTGTAAGAAAATATATTTTATTTATTTATTTAATCATGTTTTATGTTGAATTTTCAGTTTCTGAAAATCCATGCATGTTAGTATTCAAGTGCAAAGTCTGAGTTCTCTTCACACAAAAAATCCTACACTGAAGCAGCCGGCCATTAACACACTCTAAAGTATTAATAAAGTAAAAACAAAATAGAAATTAACCTACTTGGCTCAGCTGTTTTCTAAAACAGCCCAGTGTTTTACCCACTCCCAGCTTTTTAAGAGGCTCAGAAAGTCTGTCAGTGGTGCTACATAGCAGACCAGCTGGACAGCTTTGCAAGGTAGTGAGGAGCTGTTTCTTCCAAGTCTCAGGCTGCTTCAGTTGACTGATGCCTGAAGAAGTCTGAAAAAAGAGTGAAAGAAGTAGATGACTAAATGGACTCCCACGAAGATTGGGGTATTTTTTAATAAATCTGGTGCTTCTTCCAGTCAGCCTGTAAAACAGTATGATGGTCTGCATATTTTTCTTCTATACATTTAATTTGCATGTGTGTGTGTGTGTTTATGCATATGTGTGTGTGAATGCATCTTTGCACAGGTGTGTATGTGTGTGGGGGTTGCAATGGGCTACACTGAATGCATCTGTTAGCAGCAAGTTGAAAACTATGACTACTGTCCTTATTTACACATTTATTTATTCATTCATTTGATTTCAATCAGACATCTGAGGTTTGCACAGCAAAGTAACTGAAATTGGTGGACATGTGCGTGAGTACAAGTGTGCAGGAGTGGGGTGTGATGGCTTGAACCTATTCTTCTGACACCAGTCAATCAAAATACATCACTGTCACTAGTATTTATCTGTGTAATCACTCACTTTTCCACAAGCACACATTTGATGCATACATGATTAGCAAATTTACTGTCTTTAGTAGGCACATTTTTATGTTAGTGGATTTGGTGAAATAAATTATTGTGTACAATTATTTGTTTCATTACTACCCAAGATAATTGAGGTGGATGCTGTTTACAAAGTGGTTACAACTGTTAGGTAAAGGCTTTCTTTATGGATGAGAATGAGACTGACTAAACCTGCTGTTGCTTCTTCAAATAAGCAGTCACATGTTTACCTTTCTAGCACTATAGTCTGAAATACTTCATGGTGGCTGCTACTTTTGCAAAAAAAGTCAAAATACATTGCTGTGGCCATTTTTTTCTCCATTAGACATCTGAATTGTATTCAGTCATATAAGTGATTATAACAAGTGTGTATGAGGACTCTCTGTTGATGAAAGTGACTGATTCTGCTGTCATTTTCTCTAGTTAAACAGTCATTATCCTAGCTTTGCTGAGCAAGTTTGAAGCTAGCCGGAATATTTTACTTTGGCCATTGCTTTACCACAATCAGACATCACAGAGAGGTTGTAATTGGTGGGTAGGTGCTCTATAAATGAAAATAACTATGAGTGTGGGAGGTATTGCTGTTTTCTAAAAGTAAAACATTGATTATAATTTATTTTACTTTCCATCAGATTCAAGTATCAACATTGAACACAGCAAGTGTTTACCTGTGGTGGTTTGGATGGGATGTAAGTAACAGCAACTAACCATTGGTACAGTGGTATAGACAGCAGCATTGACATTTCATAGTGATTGGTTCTGTGGTTGAGTTCTTTGTAGTAATTCCTTCTGTCAGGTGTCCTCCCTATCTTTGTATGAGTAACACCCAGGTGCTCCAGTTTTCTATTCAAGATCCTTAGGTATATAATGGGATTTTGATCCAAGTTTATTAGAGGACACCTTCCTCAAATTTTTCCCTAAGCCATACATGGTCTAAAAATCTCCTTGCTTAGAGATGTGCACAGATGATCACTATAACTTGTGTGGGGCAGCGGATAGTGTAGTCATTATTTAACTGACTTTCCTCACAATCAAACTACAGCTTGTATAAGGAAAGTGTACTACAGCAAGCTGGGATTCATTGCTATGATCATTATGTGTTTCAATTTCCTTATAATCAAACATCAGGTATGTATACAGGTTGTGATCTTTTGTGGGTAGTGGTAAGGAGGCATACTGTGTATATATGTAGGACTGCAACAACATAAAATATGTGCTTGTGGCAAATTGTTCTTTTACTTTTATCCAAATCTAATACCAGAAAGTTTCATAAAAAGTGACTATCACTTCTTTTGTGGTGAACAGGAAGACAGGCATTGTTCTCTTATATGATTTATGTATCCTCAGTAACATTTATCTTCTGGATTAATTGATAATGAATACTTTGCCAACTTTAACTTAAGCTTTGACACAAGCTATTTCTTCCTTCCATTAAGGAAAAAAAAATATTATTTATTTTATTTATTTATTTATTTATTTATTTATAGTTTGTTTGTTTGCCAGGATAGTCCATTGGGCCACAAGGAGCCTGTTTTCAATGGAGTCCTGGGGAGAAAAGTTCCAGAAAATTACAAATTACAGATTTAAGATAAGAGTAGGTTATTAGAGAAATGTAATGTGCACAAATGAAGCAAAAATTAAACAAATAGAAAAACACATATTAGTTGAGTGCACATATTAGTACAATGCAATTTGAGTAATATTTACAGTCAATGTTTTTAACAGTTTAACATATTAGCACAACGCAATAAAGAAACAGTCTAAACTTTTAACAGTTATGCTAAGTCATGCAGTTAATTTCTAGGCTACTCAATTGTACCATTCTAGGAGTTATGCTAATTCCTAGAGTTTATTAGGGGTACAAAACAATGGGAGGCGATTGTGTATTATAGCATTATAGCTTATAGAGAGCAACTATAGTGTAGATTATGTGGGGTGGGACCAAGAGCATTCCCAAAGTGAAGTTAGGTGTGTGTGAAGTAAGGTTTTGAATGAAGGCTGCTGGTGGTGAGGATGAGAGGTGGGAGGGAATTCCAATGGCGTGCTAGAGTGAAGGACATTAGATGTTTGCCTGGTGGACGGGCAGGTTTATGCAGTTGAATTAGATTTTGGGAATTAGATTTCAAAAGTCTATTTGGATGGTGCATTTTTAAGGTGATGGCAAGAGAAGGACTGGGAAAGGGGGTGAAATAAGTTTGTGTGCTTGGACAAGTTGAATATAGCTGAGGTAATTGGACAGCTCAAGCCAATTCAGTTGGTGTAGGGCAGTGCAGTGATGGGAAGTGGATCTATGGCTGGTTGCAAATTTTGTTATTTTATTATAGCAAGAGGAGAGTTTAGTCTTGAGGGAGAATTGCAGGTTAGTAAGGATAGAGGCACCGTATAGGAGGGATGGGATAACGTAAGTGTTGGCGAGGGTGAGCCTAGTGGAGGGAGAGATGTAACGGCTGTGGTGGCAAAGCATGCCTATTTTTTTTTTGTGTTTTTTATATTTACTTGTAGATGATTATCAAACTTTAGCTGGTCATCAATCAGGACTCCTAGTAGTTTAGCATTAGAGACTATTTCAAGAGGAGTATTATTTTGACTGATGACTGTGAATGAGGTTTTATCTAGGATGGTGGTTTTGGAAGCAGTAAATATCATGAGTTTAGTTTTAGTAGCATTGCTAGATGGTTATCCATCATCCATTGCTCAGTGGATGAGAAGGCATGTTAGGTTAAGTTAACTAGGGTCAGTATAGAAGAGGCAGAACAGATTATTGCTGAATTATCGGCATATTGGACAAGGTTGGCATTTGGGATGGCTTGGTACAAATTGTTTATGAATATATTGAATAGAAGGGGGCCTAAAATTGAACCCTGGGGGACACCTGTGGAAGTATTGAGAAAAGGAGTGGTGGCTTTCTTTCTATCTGACTGCTTGTTGCCTGTTTGAGAGGTAACTGGTAAACCAGTTAATAAAGGAGTGGTATAAATTTAGTTTGGAAAGTTTATGAAAAGAAGGTTATGAGAGATAGTGTTGAATGCCTTACAGAGGTCAAGGAGGAGAGTGGACATGATGTGGCCAGTGTCACATGCCTTATTAACTGTTTCTAGGAAGGAGAGGAAAGCTGTGGTAGTGCTGTGGCTGGGTCTGAAACCATGTTGGGTAGTGGTTAGAAGTTGGTTGTTTATGAGGTAAGGCAGAAGTTGTAGATGGATGCATTTTTTGAGAAGTTCAGAAATGGAGGATAAGATAGCGATAGGTTGAAAGTTTGTGATATTATTGTTATTACCACATTTATGGAGTGGAATAATAAAGGCCTTTTTCCAGAGCTGGGGAACTTGACATTCAGCAATAGATCGATTTATAAGAATGCGGATGGGAAGAACTATGCCTTCTGCAGCAACTTTTAAGAAATATGAGGGTATATTATCAGGGGGATTGGAGCCGGGTTTCAATGTTAGTAGAAGTTTTTTTATGGTGGCTGTAGGGATGGGAATTGAAGGAGAAAAGAGGAGGTTGGGAGCAGGAGATTCTTGGGGAGGGAGAGACAGGTGGAAATAAGGGTGGGGAAGCCAAATGGGAAGTGAAGAATGGTATAAATTTACTTATGGAATCAATACAGAAAGTGTTAAATTGGGTGGCTAAGTCCAAGTAAGAGGCATCTGGATCAGGGTAGGGGGTTTTCTTTTTTGCCAGGTTTGAGAAGGGAGGATATTCCATACCAGAATTTTTTTGAGTTTATGTTATGGTTGGTTTGGAATGTAGAAAAGTAGGCTTTACGATCTGAGATAATAAGTTTTTTTTTACTTTGTTATGAAGCGTTTTAAATTCATTAAGAGTGGTGATAATTTAATTTTTGTAGTAATGTTTCCAGGCTTGATCCCAGAATCGCATGGCTAGTAAGGTATTTTTGGTTAGCCAAGGTACAGGATTGCTTCTTATGCATTTTGTTTTTAGAGGGGCAAAGGAGTCATGCAAGTTGAGGAAAGTTGAGTTAAAGTAGGTAACAGCATTTTCTAAGGGAAGGGTTTTTAGTGGGTTCCAGTTCATTTTTTTAGTGGATTTGAGAATGTGCTAGGATTAAAGTTTTTTAGACAGCGAGTGAAGGTGTAGGTATGAGTTAGTTGTATGGAGGAGGGAAGACAGTGGGAAAAGTGGGGAAGTGGTCACTATCAGAGATGTAATGTGGATGAGAAACTAGAATCCACTCCAGGGTGCTTCCATTAAGGAAGTTCTTGAAAGACATAGTTGTTGAGTTAATAAGCTAAGTGAAGTTGTACAAGTTTATATTAAGTGAGTTTGTAGGAGATATCGTTGTTGACCAGTTAATATTAACATCACCCAGGATTATAGTTTCATTAGTTATGTTGTTAGAGAACCAGGAGAGAATATCTTCAAGGGTTGAGATATTGTCTCCAGGAGGGATATAAAGGGAGACTATGTGTATAAGTGTATGTTTATTTATATGAAGTAGGGCTGGAATTAGCTCTGTTTTGTCAAATTTGGGAATAGTTTAGTATAGGGGGTAACTAAGTGGGATGATGAGTAGAGGAGAGTGACTCCCCCTCCTTTTTATATGCTCTAGCTTTCCTAATTATGGAATAGTTGGGTGGTGTTAGTTCAGAGTCTTTGCGGTTTGAGCCAGGTTTCTGAGATGACCAGAATATGGGGTTGGTTATGGAGAAGCCAGGCATGGAGGTTAGGAATTTTGTTGCATATGCTCTGAACATTTAGAGCTGAGAAATGGAGGGGTTTACCAGTTGTGGGAGGAGGATGGGATTGGGAGGTTGAGATGTGTGGGGGAGAAGGGCCAGGGTTTGGGTGAATGTTGCTGGAGAGAAGGATAGAGATGAGATGCCAGAAGAGGTATTTGAGTTGGTTGGTATGTAATCTTTGGGGTGTAAGCTTTATGGGGATGTGGCTAATATAGATGTGAGTAGAGTTTGCGGGGTTAGGTAAGAGTTTGTAGGTGAAAAGCATACTATTATTGAAGGGGTAGAGACTGGGTGATATGCAGGTTGAGTAATATGTGTGCATCATGGAGATTGGGTTAGTTGTATGAAATGGGGTGAGTGATTTGCACTAAGTGGTTGGGTGAGACAGGTTAGGTAAGATATGATAATAAGTAGTAGTATTTGAGTTAGAAGTGAAAGACGTTTGGTAGACATGATGACTATTCAGGATAATGGGGAGTGAGTTTGGGATTAAGTAGATATTAGTAAAAATTTAATGTATGGGTTTGGATACCTGAGAAGGTAATACGGATAGTTTGTGTTAATCTGGTAGGAAGTTTTGGCATAGGAAGGGTGGTTTATAATGTCACGTATTCAATGATAGCAGTTATGTATGAGATGTTTGATGTGTTTACTGGGTATGTTTCTATTAGGTAGTTGCTACTGTGTGTGAGTGCAAATGTATTGTAGATAGGTTGTAATTTGTAATGGGAGGGGTTAGTTATAATTACTTAAGCAGATTTGGTGGTATGAACTCTGGTGGGTGTGGCTTGGTCAAGTTTAAATTACAGGTATTGGGGGTGGGTGGGATATGGGGGCAGGGAAGGGAGCAGAGTGAACCCAAGTGTAGCAAGGGGGAATGGAGCAGGATGAGCCAAGATCCAAGCAAAGACAAGTTTGTGTTTAAGAAACAATCAGAGTTGACCAAGGACTACTCTGAAGTTGTAAGTCATTTCTTAACCATTTCTCAGGTAGAAGAACAGGATAGCCTTGTATCAGAACAAACACAGTATTTGATCAGTTATGGATACTATTTCTAATAGAAGGGAATAAAATAGAAATGGAAGATGAATGTAAGTGTGGGGTGCTGCTTACAAGCCAACGCAGAGTGCTCTCCAGGCGATAATGAATATTAGCTCAAACAGGTAGACACATATACAACGTTAACATTAGTTCTTTCTGTTTTAAGACAGTTTAGACCCAGACTGTGCTTTTCTTATAACAATGTATCCACCGATTGGATAAAAGATAAAGGTGGTATAGCAGCTGAATACTTAGAGTGGTGTTAGGTACAAAGTTAACTTTAGCTGTTTGTGTTTGCAGACGGTTCAGACCCAGACACAAGACTGAATTTCTTTCTTTAACACTGAGTTTTCTAGACAATCACTGGATCAAAAGGCTTGAAAAAAATCTCTAAAACAAGCCTCACATGTAGAGCCCATGACTTCTGAAAGACTAGTGCCCAACAGACTCTCGTCTTAATTTAGTTACTTCTTCTACATTATTATAGAAAAGTCATGGTCATCTATTTTGGGTTAAAAGAACAGATCATGAAACTAAAGAGCAAGATGTATTCTGAAAACAAAACATGAAATAAGTAATGAAATAAGTAATCTGCTTTGATTATGTAGGGCCAGGATGGGGTGGGGGATGCCTGTATAGTTGTCAGTAACCAATGTGCAATGGGAAGATACAAATTAGTCCTTGGTCTAGGGCTCAGTTTCACCTAACTCTGTCCATGTTGATGATGGTCAGACATCTGAGGTGTTGATAGTCAATAATAGTGGGCAGAGGTAGTGAATACTGAAGCAGTCTGGTGATGAAAGTGAGTCAACAACTAAAACTAATAAATATGTCAAGGACTTTAATACAATTATGAGTTTATACAAGTACACAACAAGCATGCTCATCTCTTAAACAAGAGTTCTTCAGACTACATGATTAAATCTTCATCTCATTTTTATAGGTTAGTAGTAGGCTGTCCTTATGAGCCACTTTAAGGCTAACCAATTACCCCAAGTGGGAATCAAGCCCTGCACCTAGTGTCTGTAAGGTGAGCAACTTAACCATTACACCGACCTCCCACTCCTTATATTGACCTCCCACTCCTTATAGCAACCTCCCACCCCAAACATTTATGTACCTCACTTACTAAAACTAATGATCATGTAAAATCAATGAACAATTTTCCATCGTTTCAAAACACAGTAGTGAAATTCACTGTTTTGTTCAACTGAGCAGGGTGGTAACCTTTAAATTTGACTTACCAGACATATATTTTTATTGTAATAACCCCCTTGCATAATCAGGTACAACTTTATACATTATTTCCTTCACACACCATAGAATGGCTAAATAAGAGATTTTATTTATCTGTTCTCTGTTTAGAAGGTAAGCAAGCTGATCCTAGGACCCTTTTCATCCATAATCTGGATGTTTTATTTATAGTTCTTACTGCATAACATTTGTCAGACAAATGTGAAGTGTACCACCTCCATAGGTTGAATGAAACTGTAAATTTTACTATTGTTTTAATGGGTGGGCAATCGTTCATCAATTTGGTCTAATTAGTTTTAGTAAGTAAAGTATGTAAGAATGATGTGATTTTTATTTACATAGTCTGTGGAAGTCTTATTCAATAGTTGAAAGCACTATCTTAGTATTTGTTTTAAAGTTGAATTCTACTGCCATTTTTGACTTTAATGTTGTTGTTGTTTTTTGCTTTCAATATTCAGAGAACCATCTGTTATTTGTCATTTTTTTATTTTTGGTTGTTTGATGAGCTGTTGTTTGATCACAGGTAAATGGTCATTAACTTGTCATGAAATTGACCCACTCCATTGCAGTTATCACCCCTTGCATTGATGTTACCAGGAACCTCTGGAGCTGTCCATGATAACTAGTTACTGACTCAGGGCTACTGGGCTTTATGGCAGGTGTACACAAGCCAATAGGTAAATCAGTCCTGTACATCTGTATCATTGCTGGCCCTAAACAAGTTAGCAGCAGCAAATATGCATGACCCTGGTCAACATGACCAAATCACCAAGGGATGATTTTTACACCACCAAAAGGCTAACCCTTAAGATGCATATAGTCCTTGAGGATACGATGTACAACAATTGATCCAAACAGCTCTTTTCCAATGGTCATGCTGCCCATAATTTTGTTCTTTTATTGAAAATATTCTTTTAGAAGATCTGTCATCTTTATCTCGGAGAACAGAATCTGAACTTGGCACTTCCCATCCTTGATGCAGGAGCACTCTGTATGTTTATACTGTGAGCCACACACAGGCATGGGGAGAATCTACAACTCTGTATACACTGAACAGAGGTCAGAACCAAACAATGGATCCTGTGAGTGTGACACAAAGCTCTTTACCATTATTTCACTGTGTCTCTTGCATTTTTGTATGTTTAAAGGCTTACTGTTCTGTTGTTGCATACGAGAAATAACAGGGTTATCTTTACTTGCTTGGCCTATAATTGCTCATATTGCAGTTTGTTTAATTGTTCTGGCTTGAACTGTGATTCCCTCATTGTAATTTTTTTTTTATTCTAAGGCAAATTATTTATGATTGAAGGTTATTTGTTGAGAGAGTAGAGGGAAAAGTTATATCGTTCACCTTTAGAAAATCATCACTCTTTTTCTTAATTGATGCCACCTCAGATCGCAAATATGTTACAAGGTGAAGGTGAAGTCCCTCACATTGGGGTTTATTTTAAATTTTGGGTTAATTCCACTAGTAGGCATGTATCTGAAATCACTGTATTTTGTTATACTCAGTTTAACAGGATTTCTGTGGGAGTTTATATTATATTATCTTTAGACTTGTGGAGTTGAATCAAGTATACTAGGACTATCATATCACAATGTACAGCTTAGCATGGAATTTTGTAGTCGAGAATGTTAATAAGCAAGCCATCATCTTCTGTGTCCTTCTTCCTCCTAACCAGTGGACCCTGTTATCATGGCTGGGGATTGTAGCTTTTTTGTCCATAATTTTTGAAAAGCACAAAAATCTCTGTAGCCATTTTTGAATTAAAATGTTGGTTTTGGATCAATAGCGTATTACTGCTTGCATGCATTAATGCATTTTTATTTGTAATACAGTCAAAATACTAGAGTGTGCCTGCAAACACTAGCGTTTGGTGCCTTGAGTGGTGATGGACAGGTCATAGTTCATTTTGTCTTCTGATACCCATCCAGTTGCTTGTATAATGCTTGTGGAATGGAGTATCTTTCCATTTCCAATCCATACTTTAAAAGTTGAGGATAAATTGCAAGTGTTATGTTTCACATAGACCAAACATGCATAGGCTGTCAGGCTGTAGTTATCATTTACAGATGTAGGTATTTTTGCACATATTAAATCATCCATTATACTATGTATGGAAGTCAACTAGGTTTGACTTTTTGGACATTTACCTTAAAGTTAGGGACTATAAAACATTGTACTGTGTTATATATTTGTATGTCTCACATATGCTACCTATTTATCAGTTTGATATGGACTAGACATGATATATCCTGCGAATATCCTTGTGCCTTTGTATGGAACCAGTAATTCTGAACTATGCTCAAACTGATGAGTAAAACATGGATGTCAGAGTATCCTGCTGCTATGTGACAGGTTTATGTCATTGTATATGTATATCAATAAATAACACATGTTGTTAAGATGAATAGATATGATGCAATAGACATGACATGCTTTCAACAAAGAACTTCTACTAGAGGCTGACTGGATAATAATATCACATGGCTTATTATATCTAGAACCAAAGTTAGAATAAAGATGGGGCAAATGGGGTATTAGTCTCAGTTGTAAATTGTTAGGTCACATGTGGGGCACCACAGAATAAGGGGCATTTCCTTGCAGCAGGAAGCACCAGTAATCAGTTTCATGGCTGCTTAACTTACTTACACCTACAGAGCAACTTGCGTTATGATGTGATCACTGCCTACAATGCCATTACTAAGAAATACATTTTATTGCTTTCTTGTTCACTTTGCCTGCTTGGAAATTACTGCAAGGTATACAAAACAATTACAGATAACAAATGGGGTTACTAAGTCCCTAAATGTATAAATGAAAGAATAATGCTATCATTTACAATTTGCAAGAAAATCTAACTTTTTATGTGTTACAGCCTGCATAAAAGAAACACATAGAGTAGAAATGTCTTGACGGACTATGGGCTGTTTTCTTCACCTCAAAGAAACACAGCACTATCAGAAGACAGTAATCTATAACTGTTTGTTATTCTTGCTGTGTTGCAATAAAAATATAAAAGCACACAAACAACACTTAATATTTTACACAAATATTCAAAAGTGGAACAGAGGTCTCAGCTCAAGATGGCCAAATACATTGCTGGAACGGGGTGAGGACATTTCACAGCAGGTCAGTGACCATTTACATGTGATCAAACAAGAGCTCATCATAACAATCATCAACCCCTTTTTTTTCTATTTTGTACATGGAGTTGGGGTGTTATGTCAACTGTTGGATTCAATACCACTTGCCAACTCGACAGTCATGCCTGACTGGCACAGGTCTTCTCTCACACATTTCATCCACCACTTTATTGGATGCCCTCATTTTCCTTGCCTTATTTCTGTCTGTCCAAAATTTTCTTCAGTATTTTGTCCTCTGCTTTTCTGCACATACACCCAAACCACAATGTCACTGGACATTAAACTCGAGCATACAATCGCACATCAGGTTGTCAAAATGATATAAACAACACCCACCACACAAGGCACACAACAATCACACACAGACCAACATATACTGAAAACATAAATGTGGAGACCTTTGGCCTGCATTTGCTTTTCTGTGGATTATTGGTTTGTTGCTGCTTTTTTGGTTTTGTTTGATAAATGTAATCTTCCTAAATAACAAAAATCTCCACGACTCCCCATATCCAAAGTTTATCCTCAGCAAAGACAAAAGAACTCAGCAAAAGCAGCACCTCACACCACACATATAGCTACACTCACTGGAGCTTCTAAAAGAAAATACACCCACTAGAGCCCCAAATGCAAAACCCTTAAGGTAAGCAAACACACTTTCTAGGACTCTAGTCATAGGGGACTCCACGACTCTAGTCTTAGGGGACTCCATTGTAAGACATACTGATGCTCATCGAATCAGACTGAACAAGGAGAAGATAATGGTCAGTTGCCGATCTGGTGCCAGGATCTACCAAATTACATACTCGCTCAAGTCATTATACAAGTACCAGTATAATTCATAGTCCTTGTAGGTGTAAATGACTTGAGATACACCTCTCTGGACTATATGAAGAGAGGCTTTATAGAGTTTTTGGACTATGTGTCTCAGGCTGATGTGAGTCTAGAACTGAGAAGACAATTACCTTCACCAAAGATGGTGCCACAGTATGAACAATAGGTGATTGATTTTAACAAATGGGAGAGTTTCTGGAGTCATTCTAAGAGGATCCGATATTTGTCAGCATGGGAGCACATGGTTAACAGACCATGTTGCTTAGCTGGGGATGGTCTGCACATGTTCACCTAGAGTTTTGAATACTGGCTAAAACTATATCCATCCCCATAGTGCCTTTTTAGGCAATGCAAAATTGATAAACCTACTGACCTAGTAAAATCAACTCAAATGAACTTCAAAGTGTTACTGCTCAATGCCAGGAGCCTAACAGAAAAACTACACTCATTCCATGCCCTATTCACCCTTGAGAATATAGATGACTGTGCAGTTACTGAGACATAGTTTACAGCTGCAGAGAGTATGGTGGCAATGCAGTGTTTCAGGGGCTAAACGCAGACGTGTCTCTATATACATCAATAACAACCATACCTCTAGGATGGTTAAACAGGATGCCATGCTGGAGTTTTTCCACATGCATATCACAATAACATAATTATGCACTGTATCCTAGCTTGTTATAGGCTATTCTCCATATCCCAAGAAAATTATAGCACATATTTGGACCTACTGCAGACACTTAGCATCCAGATGAGCACCCTACTCTTAATTACCTTCTATAGAATAGAAATTTTACATGGCCTCAAATCTGCTGGCACAGATGTCCTGGACATTGTGAATACAAACACTGTTGACTAATCACTGCACACTCCCAGTAGATACTCCAACATAATGGGCCTCATACCAACAAATATGAGAAAACACGAATCCTCCACACCCTCCAATGTCCCATCCTTCCCGGAAAGGTCTGACCATAAAGCTATCTCCTTTGAAATCAAAAATAACTCAGTAACCCAGTAAACCAAGTAACAGTTATGAACTATTCCAAGGAAAACTATATTTTATTAAGCAATAGTCTGTCAAAATTCAGTGCCCTTCCATATGCAGAGAACATTGTAGCCTATGCAGAATTGTTCACAGAAACTCTGTACAGCCATGCCAATGGCTGCATAGAACTTGCTGTATCTACTAGAATTAAGTTGGTAACTATCTCCAAAAACAAACTGCTTTGCTAGCATTCCAAATTAAACTGGATATATAACAAAAGAAAAAAAATCATGACAAAAATCACGGAGTGTAACTCTCATAAAAATAAGAACTCTGTCATCAAATTAAACAGGCAGCTAAAAGGGCTAATTAGGTTAAAGTCAACTTTGATGTTAAGATAGCTTCCCAGGCAAAAGACAACCATAAGGGCTTTTTTTGCTGTGTCAGTAACCTCAAGGGCAGCACACAACAGTGTGCTGAGTATGTGGTTAATAGCGCTACATTCAATGAGCCTAGCACTATAATGAATCTATTGCCTGACAAAATCTGTTCCAACTTTACCACCAGCCCCCTCCCCCAAGAAATATCCTCAAACATAACCACTCCAATTATAACTAGAAAACATGCCCCTCCTGTGTCCTCTAAGGCTAAGCACACAGTATCAGCGGGCCCCAATAATATCACAAAATGGCTGTTGGATAGTGTAAAATATGCTCATCAGGACAGCTAGAGTAACTATTTACATGTTACAGATTTTTACACAACTCTGGATTTGAACTGTCATATTAATGAACCTATAAAACACACTAGGAGTGTCTTATTTCTCTTTGCCACAGAAACAACCTTGCAGCAGAAAAGCCAGTCATGTACATACAGGCAATTCCCATTTCCTCCACAGTATTAACAAGATATATGCACTTGTATTTGTTTGTACATGTGTGGCTTATGTACAAATCACTTTTATCAGTGTGTAAAGACACCAAAAATTGTGTCCAGTTATAAAATTTCTACCCCTAATACATGTTGGCAAAGTTCAATCAAGTAACAATTACAGCAGCATCCAAACCAAACCAAAAACTAATGGCAACTGTCACATTAACTAGAATGTAAGCACTCATATTAAAAATTACATTTTAAAAAAACTATTTATTTCATCTGATGTCTGCATTAATATGTAACTCTATACGTGTGTACTGTTTACAGAAATCACTTGAGTACTGTTTGCTTTTATAAAGTACTTTGCTGCAGTCATTCCCTCTCACATTTCAAATAATTAACACATTATCATCTAATTACATCAAGAATACATATTTAAAAAATATTAGACAGAGCTGGATTTGAACCCTATAGCATCTAGGCTCAAACAAAAAAAAACGCACTGGTCTTACACTTGCTGCCACAGATTGCAAACTGCTGACTGCCATGCCTATCCACTTAGCATGTTTACAGAGAGGAAAGAAAACTGATAGAACTATCATAATTTGCTGAATGAAACAGACAGCTGCATACGCTTTTCACTTAACTACATGCAAACAGGAAAAAGCAGTACACATGCAGTTTTATGGTTATACAATTTTTGACAACACATCTGATACAAAGTAATTATGAACACCATAGCATCTTTTAGCTGTGTCCACCATAGCCAGTATGGATAGTTACTTCTCAAGGTCAGCTACAGTCCTTAAATGTGCATTATGCATGCACAAACACTTCGCCATTGATCCGTCAAACCAGCTGCTCGCTGTGTGCTATGGAAAGTGCTTATTTGCATGCATTTCTTGTGCTTACTGCCTAGTTAGTGTTCATCCCATTAAAGTCCATCTAAAAACACAAATGAAGGGAAGGCAGTTTTTAATAATTGCAGTTATGTGTTACCTGCATCCATGCAATTGAAACTTGGTATCTCAGTGCATGTTCCCAAATATCAACTACGCTACATAAATAAATACCAAAAATGCTTTGTTACATGCCATGTACATCTTTATACTGATAATACACAATAATAAAAATAATAAAAATAATAAAAAATAGTAAAAATAATAAAAAATACTGATAATACACATTCAGATTATCACAGACGTACTAATGTGATAGCAATTATTTTCAAATATGATCACAAAAGATATGTATGCCTGTATGTCTGATATACAGGGGGTTCTAATCTGACAGCAAGTAACTTGAGTGTGTATACATAAAAATATTACTTTTGACACAATTTTATACTGGGATGTGACTCCACATAATGTCAAACACTCCTACCAACATGTTCTTCTCAGCAAACAGTGATGCTATCATATTTCATAAAGTGCAATGTTAAAGACAGACATATGTGGTGGTGACAGAGTTACACTGCATGGCATTCATCTTCCATACCTACACAGGTGTAATGTTCAAATTAGGTCCAGTTTACTACTGTGTCTGTGGTTGATGGTACATTATGGTCATTGTATAATCTTCTGAATTGCTTTTCATTTCACTATCACATAGGATAACCATTAATGTAGCCCCGAGCATCCATCATCCTCATTTTTCCTCTGGCCACATTACATACATCCTTTAAAGGAGTGAATGATGTCCACTTGTCAAATATGAATATACACATCATGAAGCAGAGTCCTTCCATGAGTTTCTGCAAGCCGTCTCCAGACCACTGCCTGTATGATTGCTAATTCTGTGATGGTGTTGTGCACATGTCCCATATGGACAGTGGCATTATGTAATGAAATCCAAGAAATACATACATATGGACGATAGTCTTAACTGTCTTCCATCATATAGGTATAGCGTGTTTCTTTTAAATGGTAATGGCTAGGATTTTATGTGATGTTGGCTATCGGCTTATTAATGTCCTATGGCGCTATGAACATTTGACATCAATGTTGCTGTGTGCTGTGTTGAGGTATGGATGTATAGTATGCCTACAATAGGGTATTACAATCTCTGATGTGAGCTATGTATTGATGGCTGATGCTGCCATTTCATTATATGCTACTTCTATAACATCTGTAGTCATATGCCTCCTGAGAACTGTTGACACTGTATGCTACACTTCTTGCAGAACCATCTATAATCACACACATTCACATATGTTATGTCAGTGACACAGATTAATGGTGGTATTATGCTGATATTGTTCATAATTGTGTGTGTTCTGTCTACTGTTGTAAATAAGCCTGTTGCTATATGTCTCACTTGGTTGAGAACTACGCTGACATTGCATTCATATTCAGGCAACTCATTTTGCATAGCTTCACAGTATGCACATACGCCTTATTGTATATACCATCCTTGATAAATGTCCTCTCCAGTGTCCATGTCAGGATGCTTATATCCTAATGAATGCTCTCCACTGATATGTTACCTTGTGTAACTGTTACATAATGTGCAATAACTGTGTGATGATATGACTGTTCCCATACAGGAGGTGTACACAACAGTACATACTGTATCACACAGATATGTGATTAGTGTTCATGCTACAGTTGTCTTGTCTTTGTGATGTACATACACTGACATGATTTCATCTGCTTTACATTAACATGTTTCACCTGTCCTCTTCCCCTCTTCATTCCTACAGTTCATGTGTGTGACCCTTTTCAATACACACACATCCCTTGAATGCCAATTTCTAATGCAGTCTATATACCATTGCTGATCAGTGGCAAACCTTTTATTCAGTAAGCCTAAAAAAGGTTTCCACACTACTCTGCGCTGAATTCATTTTCATATGATGTGTTTGAACTGTATACATTGCTTTATATCATACCTTGGTAGTCATTGTGGCTTTCTGCTCAATACAACAGACCTAGTTTACCCGTTGGTAAATAGGTTTGCCTGTCAGCAAGTGTTCATGTTGCTTTATACAGTCTCCTGGCAGGCAACACTGTTGCTGGCCATGAAATTGCACTTGTATTCAAGTAAGTGTGATGCATGGCATGCACATGTAATTAGTGCTGCTACCCAGTGCCCTAACATGTAAACTCTGAGTAGGCTTCGAGCTAAGCATACACAGAGCTTATTGAATCCCCAGGTCTATTTTTTCTTACTAAAGTTGTGACATGGGGGATCCTATCTTTATCTGTGAAATATTGCAATGCACGTAAAAGCAACAGAGGAAAAAACAGTATTTTTAAATAACTTTATAAAGCATCATTTGTCATTGTAGTACTTTTCTGTCTAAAACCATGATATTCAATTTATCATTTTATAAAACAGAAAAGACAGTCTCAGGAATTCAGTAAACTTCAGGCAGGCTTCATGCAAAGCAATGTTTCCATGTTGGTGTGATGAGAAGTAGGGCTAATTGCATATTCGTGCTGGTCATCACACTTATACGAATAAAGCATGGTTTCATGGTCAGCAACAGTGTTGCTAGCTAACCTTGTAGAGCAGCACAAGGAAAGAAACAAAAAGCATTCAAGTTTGCCTATGAGCAAATGTGCTTGGCAAGATTAGGTGGACATCCTCAATGACTAGCAGGGGTGAAAATACTGCAATAACAGCAGTAATAACACAGTTAGGCAAAGTGCATTCCTTGCAATGTACACTAAAACAATTATTTGCAGAATGAAGTAATGGAAGGGGGTACCTATTATTAAGCGAACACTTAAATTTGCAAACGCTGTTTCTTCATGTGTGATTACATGAAATGGCAAAATGACGAAAGCACAGAACAGCGATTTTTTTCCTAGGGAAAGAAATCACTGGGCTGTTTTTAGGACTTTTAGGACTTGGCAATGTTTTTAAGTTTAAAGTAGCCACTTGTACTACATCTTCTGTGGTCTATTTGGCTACATGTGTCTCCTGTCCTTCGTTTTATGTGGGTAAGACTACCCGTAAATTGAAGGAGCGTATTACTGAACATAAATCGGAGATTAGGAGATGCTATGATAAGAATGCCTTATATAAACATATATCTATTTTTGGTAATGAACATAAATTTAAGTTTAGGGTGATTGACATTGTATATCCTACATTAAGGGGTGGTGATATTAACAATCAGTTAGAGAGTAAGGAATATGAATGGATATTGAGATTTGCTGCTGATTCACCACCAGGTTTGAACAGCATGGTTAGCCTTAAACCAATATTAGTTAAACTACAAAATACCAAATTGTGATATAATTGTTCATGAATTATGTATGTTATATAGAATAGACTCTTACGCTCTAGTTTTATAATATATTTTATATTCTGTATTTTATTTTTGTGTTGTCACATGATTTTTTGGCTGCTGATCATGTGACTGATGACCTGTATTTAAAGTGTGAAATGTTTGATGCTATGTTTTAGTATTGAAGAAGGGTTCTGCCCGAAAGCTTTGCTTTATAAAGTGGTTTTCTCTACCAAGTGTTTCTGTTTTTAGGACTTTGCCATTTGGTATATTTAAGTAGGGGTGTCCACTTTATTTTGTGTTTGGATTTTTTTTTTTTTATGGATCAGCGATTTTTTTACCCTGGGAAAAAAAAATCTCATATCTGTGTGTACGACATTTTGGATTTTTGGGTATTGTGGGTTGATTATTTAGCATTCACAATTAAATGCATTTGCTAATATAATATAGACTCACGGAGGGGTGGCAAGGGCAAATAAAGTGAAATGTATACTAGGCGGGGAAAGTGTGCTGATGAAAATGAGCACAGACATGAATGACAGGGATGAAGAAAGAGGAATAAGGCACAATAAATATGTCAATGTCCTCAAGATAGGATATGTCAATGTATGTACTTCTCAAAGACAGGTAAGCAGCATAACATTAAGCACATATGTAGCAAGCGCAGGCTGTACTGCTGTTTACACTTCCTGAGCGAGTTTATTATATCATCACATATTATAGCAAATATGTGATGATCACACAAGGTTACATGTCAATGGAGGTGAATGGTTGTGACATTTTCACTGTTGAGGGCATTTAGTCAGGACAGTATATCCAATGGGGGTATGTCCATAGTCTGAAGATCTTCAAAATGACTTGCTTGAATATGACTGACATGCCAGCATACCTCTCAACCAGTCATGGAACATAGTGACAGACTCATGGACAAATGTAGACAGAAACAGGCACAATCAGGGACACTTTTAAAATATTACAGCCATTAATCTGTGGCATAGACAGAATATGTGAGTGTAACTTATTATCCATATTCTGCTGGAACAGACATGCACAACTGTAATTATGGCCAGTATTCTATAAGGGCAATTCACCAACTCTTCCCCAAAAATGACCACTTTTGGAAGGGTTAAAAGGGACAGTATTAATCCAGGAGTTGAAATTAGGGGCAATACTGGCCAGTTGAGAGGTTTTCATGACACATAAGCCACAATCCACACCTTCAAGAATCAACACCATGCCATCAGTGCTGTCAATGAGCTGTGTATTTACTGGGTGCAACAAAGAAAGATGTATTACACAACAAGCATCTAGAACACCTTCAAGAGAAGTCTGCACTGTCAAACCCTAATGTGTAAGCATCCCAAAGGGTAGTTATGTATGTCCGATGAGATGTGTGGGAGCTCACTGTGTCAAATGTGATAGACTTGACTAAAGCATCCCTGGCTAGCACAGGTATCAGCCATTAGATAACACATAGAAACACCAGACTATTGTGTGTGGATTCCTTACACACAGCTATGTATTGCATGCAACTGACACATGTATTATTAATGGATATTATCTGAAGCATATGCAATTGATTTATGAATTAAAAAGTGATCTGTTATAATGAATGGTACAGCAGTATGTGCCCATATGCACGGAATATACAGCAGTGCAAAGTCAAGTGTCAATGATCCAGGAAGCTGTCACTGCAATATTGTACACATACCAAACAATACATAGAGCACCCTGTAATAGTACATGTCAAACCTCCACACATGTGCCACATGATCACTGTTCTCCTGACACTGGTAGTGAATGCTGCCATGAAATCCTAATACACATCCATATGTGTTCATGCAAACTATTAAGTGGTAATACTGATGTGATGTACTGGTACATCCATGATGCAATACAGTCACACTAGATCTGTACCTAGGCTACAAATAGACTTCAGGCTGCACATCATCTCCAGCTAAAATGTTTGGTCTGAATCACATAGAACACAGTTGAACGTTTAACACAGTTGTACAACTCTACCTATTTCATGTCATTACATCAGTTGAATATCATATGCCTATATATTTATCAGTCAAAATGTGTGTGTGAGGGCCCTGACACCACATGTGGATGCATTACAATTGAGTTGGATGGGGTTCATGCAGAACAGTTAATGACAGACATGCTAAAAGTCAGACTATGCTGGTGGGGATCACATGTATAATCTTTGTGAATAGCAAAACAGTAGTGCATACAATGAATTCCCCAAGGTTGTAAGCAAATCTCAAATGTTATATGTTTGTCTATATAACAGCATTACAACATGTGGATGAACCGAGATGCATGTGTCCATGTAATCAGTATGACGTAATATTGCTGTATGTCAGCTAACATTTCCAGATGCTAGGTATACACATGCACACTTGTGCCATACTGCAGTTGTCACTGTGATGGTTGAATGAGAACTGTGTAGAATGTTGATATAGTCTACTACAACAACACATGGCTTAGTAAGGCAACAAAATACATAGTATCATCCGATGTTAACAGTCCTCAGGAGATATCTTATTACAGTTGTTATGGAAGAAACATGTAATCAAATGACAGGAGCTGCCATCAATAAAGTAACTGAAATCACAGATTGCAATATACTGTTTTAGGGCTACAGTACATTCACACCTCAACATATCACATGTAGATGACAAGAACAATGGCATCTGCAATGTTCAGAGGGTCATAGGACATGACTAGGCACATGGCCAAGAGTACATAAAATCCTAGACATTATTATGCCAGTTATATCCAAATCAATACAGCTATGTGATGGAAGGTAGTAGGGGTATGTGTGTATGCATTTGTGTTACATACTGCCTCTGTCCATATATGACATGTGCACAACCCATTACAGAATTAGCAATCCCACATCCTGTAGTCTGGAGATGGCTTGCAGAGGGTCATGGAGAGATTCTGCTTAACGAAGTGTGTATGGATCTTTGAGATTATGACATCCCCAGTATTCCACAAAACAGATGTTATGTGAACAGAGTGAAAAAGGAGCTGTTGAGATGTTGGATTCAGAGGGCTATGTAAAAACATTTGCTGAGTGGGAGTCAAATGAAAAGATATTCACAACATCATACAATGACAGTAATATACCACTAACTACACACACACACACACACACACACACACACACAAAGCAATTGACTGAGGTCAGATTTGAAAACCACAAGTGTGTAGGGTAAAGAAGTTGTATTCCATACAACATAAGACTAGTGCTACCACAGATGTCTGACTTTAACACTGTTACAGTGCACTTTATATGGGATGACATCATCAAAGTATGCTAAGAAGAAGATGCTTAGGTAGGAGTTTCTGACATAGCTGTGGACTCACAACCTGGTGTAAAATTGTCTTCAGACTAATAGAAGAATGACCCCACCCACACACACACACTCAAGTTTATTTGAGTGAGATTAGAACTTCCTACCTATCTAATTATACAAGCTTCAGACCACAGTGCTTATACTTGCACCAGTACAAACACCTATCTGTAACAGTGTCAGAATGGACTTTATAGAGGATGATATTAGCAGTGTATGTAGAGAAAACAATGTTGGCAGGAGTGTCTGACATACAAGGGAGAGCTGAAAAGTTCTAAGCCCAACCAACTTTCTTAATTATGGCCATTTGTTTGCCTCTGTAGCTGAAAAGATGGTTATTTCATCTTGTAAAGTGCCAATTTACAGAATTGTAACTCTATATCTTGACATTGTTTCAGATCATTGATTGAACCATGTCAATGAAAAGTGTGGAATTTTGAAGTGTGGAACTCCAAGCCATCACAAACTTCCTATTCCTGCAGAAGAAAATTCCAAAGGAAATCCATGAATGTATGATGCAAACACTGAGTGACAAGTGCCCTTCTTACTCAACTGTGAAGAAGTGGTGTGCAATTTTTCAGCATGGAGATTTTGAGACCAAAGATGCAGCACGATCTGGGAGACTGCAAATGGCATCAGCTCCTGAAATTGTTGACCACGCACATGACCTGCATTTGGCAATTCAGTGATTATCAGCTAAAACAATTGCTGAGACACTACTGATATGCAGGGGATGTGTTGGGTTTATAATCCATGAGCAGCTGGGTATGCAGAAGCTGTCAGCCAAGTGGGTGCTCAAATGATTAAATGCTGACAAGAAAAGACATCAAGTGGACACTTGATTTTGCAGCATTTTTATAGACCTGGTGCCAACCTTTTGGAACAGCTAGTTACCGCTGATGAAACATGGTTAAACCACACAATCCTGAGACAAACAACAATCCATACAATGGCAAAACTCAGGTTTACTAAGGCCAAAGAAGTTCAAGATCCAAAGATTAGAAGGAAAGGTCATAGCCACAGTGTTTTGGGATCAGAGAGGTGTTGTAATAACTGACTATCTTCCAAGGGGCCAAACAGTTAATGCAGAATACTATTGTAACTTGCTGAGCCAATTGAAAGAAAAAAGGTTGGGGAAGCTGCAGAAAGGAGTTCTCTTTTTACAAGACAATGCACCTGTTCACAAGGCTGGCAAAACAATGGATGTTTTGATGAAATTGGGGTTTGGGTGTATAGACTATCCACCCTACTCACCAGATCTTGTGCCATCTTACTATTTCCTGTTCAAAAACCCTGAAAACAGTTTGAAAGGGTGGCAATTTTCAGGTGATTCGGAGGTGTTTGCAGCCAGTGGAACAGTATTTCAGTGACCAGACTTCAGACTTGTTTTAGCAGGGTTACAGATACTTCAGACACAATGTGCCAAGTGTGTTGAACTTCAGGGAGAATATGTTGAATAACTTGTAAGTTTCATAGCTCCACGTCATTCCCATCTTGGTCAGGCGTAGAAGTTTTCAGCACCCCCCCATGTAACTGTGGACTCACATACTTAACTCTCAACTGTACGCATTTTTGCAGACTGTTAAGATTTTTGCCTCTTGTTTTTGGTCTGTTTTTCAAAAAAATGTGTTTTTCTGGCAAATAGCTGGCACATAATTAAAGATTAAAGTTAAAAAATAATGACAGACATTTGAGTTTCAGACCTCTTACCATTCAGAAAAATCCACGCTAATGTAAAACATGTTATTTTATTAACTTTCTAAGTTTGTAAGAGCAATATTTAAAAATGATCCCTATTTTTGGGCCTGTGTTCCACTTTTATTTCTGGCTTTGTCCAGATTTCTTGATCTAAGAGGTTGACAGGTATAGATCCTGGTATAAAACTGTATCCAGACTGATAGCTGGATTTCAACTGCTGTGAGATTAGAACCTCTACCTAACAAATTACACAAATTAAAGAACACAGTCACATATTACACTCAAATAGTTTGCTCACAATCATTTCACAGTGTACTTTACAGAGGATGACATCATCAGTGTATGCTGAGAGGAGAATGTTGGGATGACTGTATGAAATTGCTGTGAGTCATGTAGCAGTATAAAAGTATCTTCTAAATATTACTTGAGTGAAGGTGTCAGAACCTGTATATTTGCTCATATGACTACACACACACACAGACATAGACACACACAAGTTGCCTACTGTGAGATTAAAACCCCTACCTACTAATAACATAAGCTTGAAAACAAAGAACTGAACACTCACACCACTGCAAAAGTCTGATTCTAGCACTGTCACAGTGTACTTTACAGAGGATGGCTCCATCACAGTGTCATAGGTAACATGTACTGTTACCAGACTTGTCTGCAAGGCCAGGACTCTTGATATGATTGTGTGAGCACAGTTTGAAAAAGTACATAGAATTATATCCTGGCAACCTAGGTGAAAGAAGCTGTCACGAATGCATATTGCAGAAATGAGACAGACATGTACCTGCTTCTCAGGATGTTGTGTAGACGACACAAATACACACACTTGCAAAACAACAGTAGTGCAATGAGGGTGTTATGTGTTTCATATTCAGCTGAAGATATGTCCACATTAATACAAGTTACTGACAATATCAATGGGATATGATCATGGATGACCATTGTTCAGTGTCACTATAAATCCACAACAAATGTAACAATGCAGTTATGCTCTGTAATTCTGGAGTCTGCTTCACAATGGCCCAAGTCTAGATATATCATTTGCAAGTGCATTGTGCAGGGCACACATGAATATCAGAATATCGATGCTCCACATCTATGGTCATCCCATCTTTGGTCAGGTCTGACCATAAGCTAATCGAACTTAAAATCCACATCCCACCCTCACCCCCCAGTAAGGAAACCTCCATAAAAAACTTCTCCAAAGCCAACTTCATGCTACTCAAGTCAGAAGTGACAAACTTCATGACACCCAACTGAAATTTCGGCTGCTGAATCCAACACTAAAGCACTGTACGAGCACATCCACTCATGCATGAATCGTGCCATCCCAAATAGAACCAAGATGCTCTTCTCCAAAAAAAGGAAACCAATCTGGTGATCCCCTGCCATAAAAAAAATTTTGCAACAAAAGGAAGAAATGGTTGCAAAAAAGAGGAAAATCCCAGGATGCAAAAAACTCCCTTACCAGCCTCAGTAAGAAGCTGAGATCCCTCATAACATCCTCCAACGCTAATTACGAAAAAAAATTTCCAAAGATTCCAAAGACAACCACAAGGCATTTTATAACTATGTCAAGAATCTAAATCGCAATGCTCAGATCTGCTCTGAGCTACAACAGAATGGCACTAATTATACTGATCCCAAGGATATTGTCAATATCCTGGCAGATCAATGCAGTGCCAACTTCACCCCACTCTCACCCCCTAAACAGCCTTTCTCAATACCAGAAGATTGCCAAATTCCAGTAATAGCAGCCACAAAGGTAAAAAATGCACTCTCCAAAGCTAAGAATACAGCATCCATGGGACCAGATGACATCCTCGGCTGTGTACTACATGAACTACAAAATGAACTGGCACCTCACCTAAGTGTCATGTTTAATCATAGCCTCACCTCAGGCTTCATGCACACTGAGTGGCATAGAGCTACAGTTATCCCACTCCACAAGGGGGATCCACCTTGGATCCCGGGAACTACCATCCCATCAGTCTGATGAGCCTGATCTGCAAGGCCATGGAATGTATTATCATGGAACATATAAACAAAGGCATTGGCAACCTTCAATCACTGGACCCCACCCAGTTTGGGTTCGTGAAGGACTGATATTGTCTCCTGAACCTGACTGACTTCTTTGAATCAGTCTCCAGAGCTGTGGATGAGGGTAAGGTCCACACAGCCTATCTGGACCTTGCCAAGGCCTTTGACACCATCCCTCACTCTGGAATCATAGATAGACTTACTAAACTGAGCATTAATCCCTATGTCACTCGATAGGTTGCCAACTGACTTACTGACAGAACCCACACTGTAAAAGTAGACAACTCCAAATCCAGCTCCAGACAAGTGACAAGTGGAGTACCTCAGAGTTCAGTCATGGGACCGCTCTTGTTTGGCATCTACTTATCTGAAGTACAGGCTAACACTAAGGGACTCTGGCTAACAAAGTTCGCAGATGACTGCAAACTGGGAGCCATTATTGAATCCCCGAATGATGTGGATACTCTACAAAATGGCCTTACAGAAACAGATGCTTGGTGCCAGAGCCATGGGCTCAAGCTCAATGCCAAGAAATGCATAGTTATCCCCTTTGGGAAAAACACATGTACCCATGAATTACCACATAGATGGCAGTACACTAAACACTGAAAGTGTGATAACAGACTTAGGGACACAGGTGGACAGTGGTCTCACCTTCGATAACCACATCGCCACAACAGTCAGGAAATCCTTCTATGTGGCACACCTCATCACTAAGGGCTTTTCATCCAGAATAAAGGAGGTCATTGTCCCACTGTACTCATCCCTCATTAGACCCATTATAGAATGCAATGCCCCATTTGGTGTGTAGCTCTCAAGACATCTTCAACAACTGGAAAGGTCGCAGAAATACCTCACTAAAAAAATCATAGGCCTAAAGCAGATGACCTGCAAGGCCATGTCAAACCCAGAGCTGTTGGACATGCTACACTTAAAGAAATCCCAATCCCTCAGAGCCACACGCTCCAGGGATATAAACCTTGTCATCACAATAAACAAAACATGCTGGAGGGATAGGTTCCTGACCCAGAGACTCCCCAGACTCTGGAATAGACTGCCCATACATGTCAAGCAGAGCGCCTCTTTGGCCCTCTTCAAAAGGAACCTTAACAATTGGATGGGAGAAAGGAAATTGACCCAACGGATCACGTCAGTCTCCCTGCTAGACAGGGGTCCAGGGAAGTAAATAGTGTGGGAGGAAATAGCCAGGGAATTGTTATGGCTAGGCTTGTATAAGCCCTAGGGCTGATAGCCTAGTACCAACCTATGAACTTATGAACCTAAGAAAGTATTTGTTCAGTGAAGTACATGTGCCACTGCACTTCTCTTGTGTTTACGAATGCATTTCCATGTATTGTAGGGTCTATATTATAACACTGAAGTTGCAAAACTTTGAATGTTATAATATCAAATCAACTACATCAAAGGATGAAAATAGCAAAGCCCCAGAACATTGAATTCTTACCTAGGGCAAGATTTCAGTGGGCCCTTCCATGGCTTCGCTATTTCCTTCACTGTGGTGCGATAGTTACGGACCTTAGGGTTAGGGTGTGGGTTAAGATAAGTGGATAGGTATGAATGTATGTATGGTTTAGTGTAGGGTTAGAAGTAGGGTTTTGTTAAGTGTATGTTCATAGGTTCATAGGTAGGTACTAGGCTATTGGCCCTAGGGCCTATATAAGCCTAGCCAAAAAGGTACCCTGGCTTTCGCCACCCAAGAAAGTTATTTTCCTGTGCCCCTGTCAAGCAGAGCCACAAAAGTGATCCCTGGGGTGAATTTCCTATTTCCCATCCAATCATCAAGATTTTTCTTGAAGAGTGCTAATGAGGAGCTCTGTTTGACATAGATAGGTAGTCTGTTCCAGAGTATGGGAAGTCTCTGGGACAGGAATCTATCCTTCCAGCATGTTCTGTTTATTGTGGTGACAAGGTTTAGGTCCCTACAGCGTGTAGTTGGGAGGACTGGGATTTCTTTAAGTGGAGCATGTCCAACAGCTCTGGGTTTGACATAGCTTTGCATGTTAGGCAGAGATCGCCTCTGAGAAGACGATATGCGACAGAGTAAAGCTGGAGTTTTTTGAGACAGTCTGCATAGGGTATCTATTTGATGCCTGTAATCCTCTTTGTGAGGTATTTCTGTGGCCTCTCCAGTTATATGTGTGTGGTTTATTTATTTTGATGTGCTTGTGTTGTGTGTATGTTTCTCGGAACAGTGATTTTTTTCCCTGGGAAAAGAATCGCTATTCTGCGTGTTCAATGAAATCATATTTCAAAATTCCAAGTTCGAGCTTATAGTGTTCGATATTTTGGAATTTCGAGTATATGATATAGACTCATATTGTAGGACTACAGCCGAGTAACCAGAGCTAGACATGCTAAACAACTCTTTTGGCTTTGCCAAGAAACTGACTTGCATGGATGATGGCAAAGTATTAGCACATGCCTGATTCGAATTTCAGGAATTAAGCTTGTACTTGTGAAGTAGCAGTGTCTACTGGTGTTCATTAACAAACTATATGCGAATGGAAACATACAGGCACTGACCAGATTGAGGTACACTGCAAAATGCATCCGTTTGTTGTAAATGTTTCATGTGTCGGGCTTGCAAGATATATTATGGGAGAAATTGCAGGCAGCTACTATGATGTGCATGCTGTAGTCTATCTTTGTAAAGTTGGGGCCAAAGTTTTATGGCATAAATAACAGTTGGCCTTATCTTCCCCAGTTACATAATATTAGGTACTGAGTAAATGTGGTTCTCCGCTTAAGGAAAACAGTGAAAAATTTAATGTAATATGTCTTTCTTTGCGCAAACAGACCCAGCAGCAATGCACAGCCATCAGCACTCTAGACAGTACTGATTGTAGAAAATACACTTACTGCCTAGCTTTCTCTGTGCAGAGGGTGTAAGAGCAGTAAATTCCTGCTCAGAGCATAGGTGAGCCAGGGTCCAAATCCAGATGGTTGGCTTTTTTTGCAAATGCTATCAGGATGTCATTACCTAAGTAAAAGTGATCAGTAGTGCCAAAGTGACTATCAATGACTACACTACAGTATGTGTCTTCCACAAATTGTATCAGTAATGCCTACCCCAGTACACTTCTACATCTAGTAGCTGTTTTTCAGGCCTCACTGCAAATCACAAGTTAATTGGGCATATAGCTTGCTACAAATGACAAGGTGGTACATATTTTGAAATGCATAGTATGACTCAGCATATATATGCTAACTATTTGGGTAGGGTGTGAAAAGTGTGTGCTGCATGCTTATTCACAGTAAGGATGGTTTCCACATGACATTAGATGAACATTTCATATATCATCACCTGAAGGGAATCCTGCAGCAGATTTTGAAACCTTGCACACACAGAAACACTGATTAACTATTGAATCAAGATAACATGTTTGTGTTTTCCATTAGCAGAATTATGCCAGTATGCAGAAACCATGAGATGATCTGTACATCCATCAGCTATAATAGATATGCACCCATAAAGAGTGGTGGGAGTGAAGGGGTGCATACAAGGAGAGATGGACATACACATAACAGTGTTTTAGCAATGGAACATTGATGGACATGTTTTTGGTATGGTCTCATTATTAAGCTGCCATGCTCTGCAGCAGGAAGAGACTGATATAGGGGTAAAGAAGGGTTAGGAGAGGGACAGCACAGGTTTATGACAACTAAAACAATATGTCATAGTTTTGAGGATGGATGTCATTGTAAATATTTTTTTTTGGCTAGTATCCAATATATCTCCATGAAAACTCATAACTGTAGCAAATGTTAAGATGTGGGTGATTGAACATTTCATAGACATATAACATCAAACTAAGAAATAATGTGAGATGCATCTGGAATCAAACCTTTGATGCTAAGGGCCAAAAAATACTTCAGTCAAGAGATTTATATAAAAACTCTACATAGGAATATACACATTGTTGCATCCAGATATACAGCACTGTCAGAGCAACTGTTTCAAAGTAGCTCCTTCACTCTGCTTTAACTCTTTGTCCATCTAGTGCAGTGAGTTTAAGCAGCATTGCACGGAGATAACTGGACTAATCCAGGCTATGGCAAAAACTCACAGAGTTTTGCCATAGGACATGAACAGCCATTCACCACCACTTGGGATTGGTGTGCAAAGCCAGGCTACACAAAAATGCAGAGGACAAAATGTGAAGGCTTTTTTATGGGCCACTTCTGTCCATGTATGTGGTGTGCGATTCTATTTTTTAAACAGATTAAAGGTATGAAAATGGAGCAGATAGGAAAGTGGGGAAATATTAAAGCTATTAGAGGGAAGAACAAAGGTGAAGCCGTAAAGGAATTTGCAGGAGGGAATTGGGAAAGAACCATAGATATCAACTTCTTCAACACAAGAATGTGCACATGTAGAGAACATTTGATGAATTTGGACTGTCATCACAAAACAGATGGGTGACAGCAATGCTGTCATGTTGTATAGCCAACTGGACCAAATTAAGTGTGTTGAGAAGACATATATGTGAAGTGGAGAGCTATGTTCATAGGTTCATAGGTTCATAGATAGGTACTAGGTTATCAGTCCTGGGACCTATATAAACCTATCCAAAAAGGTTCCCTGGCTTTCACCACCAAGAAAATTATTTTCCTGTGCCCCTGTCAAGCAGTGCCGCAGAAGTGATCCCCGGGGTAAATTTTCTGTTTCCCATCCAGTCATCAAGGTTTTTCTTAAAGAGGGCCAATGAGGAGCTTTGCTTGACATGAATGGGTAGTTTGTTCCAAAGTATGGGACATTTTTGTTCTTCTGGGACAGGAGACCGTTTTTTTTCAGATTTCAAAAAGAGAGGAATTTTGGGAAGGGACATAGGAATGGGAGGGTCAGGTATGTGGGGAGGGTGAGGAAGCAGATGCAGACAAACAGGAAAAGCAAGACAGACACCAGGATAGTAATGGACACAAATATTTGGGGGATACTGTGATTGAGGATATATAGGGGATATCAAAGGCATGTACCCATCAAACATGGAAACAGTGAGATTCTAGTCCTTACCCTCAGAACTGTCATCACTGTCCCATTTCTCAGTTCCCTGTGAGACTGTGGATGTGGGAGCATCTTTTCTATTTTAATGGCCAACCACTGCAGGGACTGATGCAGGCAACATAAGCAGTCTCTATTAGATCGTGCACCATTTCTGTCACCTACTTTTGAACAGTACTTCTAGGTTGTGACCCAGAAGTGCTGGGTATTGGTGTGGCAGCTGATGGAGGGTTGGCAGGCCTAGCCACAGTGGTTGTCCTACTCATAATCTCAACCTCTTAGTGCAAGAAATCTGGGCAATGCCTGACAAAATGGGAGGACAAAGGCCCAAAAATAGGGACATTTTTGAAATATTGCTCTTATAAACTTAGAATGTTGCTAGAGTAACAGAGTTTGTTTTCACATACATTTTTTGAAGGACTTGAAGTCTCTAACCCAAATATATGTTATTAGTTAGTGACTTTAATCCTCAGATGATCATAGTGATTTTCCAGAAAACCACAAATTTTATGAGGAACTAACCAAAAATATGAGCCAAATATCTGGACAGTCTGTGAAAATCTGGACCATTAAGAGGTATGGGCCTACCTCCCTGTGCTGAGCAACATTTAGTTTGTTGGCAGAATGATATGACATCAGAATGGTGTGATTCCAGGTAACCCAGAAATAAAAACATAAATAGACAGAGAGAGAGAGAGAGAGAGAGAGAGAGAGAGAGAGAGAGAGAGAGAGAGAGATAAGGGGTGGGGTGAGACAAAAAAGGAAATAGACGATTACTTTACTACAATAAATATCCTTTTCTTATTATAGTAGCTATAAAGCTTTCACAGTCAAAAAATTATTGTGAATCTCTACAAGTAATCCTTGGAATATACACATATTCCATATATGCTTTTAAAGATACTACAGATTAACTTAACAACATGACATTGAAGCTAATATTGCTGCATTTCAAATTTAAAAAGTATACTTGAATGTGAAGTAACTTGTGGGAGTTGAACGCCCATAATCTGAATACAAAAGAAAGCATGCATGCTTGCTGTTGCAGTTAATATACACATGCTGAACTTGATACTGATCTATGAAATCACAATATATTTAGTACAATCAGGGTCAGTTTTGCTAAAGACATAACCTTTGCCTCTCTGCACCGCTCCAGCCTCTCAGCATGTGCCTCCCCTGTTTGCCAAGATTTCCTCTGCAGCTGTAAAATAGAACATTAAAGAAGAAAAGACATAAAAGCATTATGCATAGCAGCCACGGCTATCTAAAGCATTCCATATAATTTAAAGTTGCTTGGTCTGTATACTTACGCAACTGGGGGGTGTTAGCAGTTCAAAACTCATCCAGCCACTTGTTGAGTTGTGCCTGCTTATGCATCTTTATGTCACTGTAGGGAGTGCCTACACTACTCTCCAGTGCATGGTATGCCGATTGTACTAGAGACAGCCTTGGCTTGGCTGTTACAAGCCTCAGCTTTGTACTGAGACCTGGTATAGTCCCCATGCAATGCCCTACAGATGTAGTGCTTCATGAGGAGTGCAAAAATATTCTTTACTCCTCCACACCCCACCTCTGTGCCCTGAATTTGATACCATAATTCCCATCTCCTGCCATGTCAGCAAAGGTTCTCCAGCAAAAGTTGTAATGTTTTCCTGCCAATTTGTAATATCACATTTTACGACCAGTGTGTAAACACGCACAACCATGCCAACTGTGTTTGTGCAAAAGTAAGTGAAGAGAAACATTGCCAAAAAGGAAGGATTTTATGAATCAGCAATGATGATGTGACATTTGGCATTGATGTATGGCATGTACTGCTGCTACACCCGGTCACACTTTGTCCAATGGTCATCAGTGAAATGCTAAAAAAATTGACTTTTAAGCCATAACTTTGGAGGAATCAGTGGAATGACTTGACACATTATGTATGGACTTACAAACTGCTGAAAGTAATTTGTATAATGTGGAATTCAAACTTATGTAAAAGGAATGCATACATTTCCACATAGGTGATTATTCCGCATTGCCACAGAAGTAGAGTTTGTCACCCCTGGCAGTTACAAATACACAGTTTAAAGAGTGACTGGTGCTATACTTCAATTAAGCATATATGTGTGTGACATTAAAAGATCCTGGCTCATGCATTCTCAGCTGTGATGCAGGACTAATGTCTGACAATATACTGAACTGTATAGACTTGCATGACTTTAGTAACAGAGTTTGGAGTTATGCTATATATCCCATAATATATTTTCTTTTACAGTTATACTTGGGTTATGGGAGGGGTATAGAAGACTTACAGTAAACTATTGTGTCCATCAGAGATATACAACTGCATTTTTTATTACATAACCATCATCATGCTAAACCAGTGACACATATAATATATATGATAATTACAAGATTATGTGTATGCAGACAGTAATGATCTATTTCTGTCAATCAACCTGCTCTGCATAGGTATTGATATGTAGTATTACATTTATAATCCAAGTTTTGTGAAAAATTACAGTGGGACACCCTTACTAAAAAGATAAGGATGCTGGATTTGAACCCTAGCACACATGTTTTCTGAATATGAACTTGCTCCCCTTTAGCTGATGCCACAGTGAAGGCTAAATTGCAGGTGTATTTTCCACATTCTGTACTACCCAGAGTGCTGACAGGAGTGCATTGCCACTGAGCCTGTTTGCATGAAGGAAGGCTAACCAAATGAAATTTTTCACTTTTTCTTGAGTAATAAACCCTGTTTGCACATAAGTAATCGACACATAAATGTAAAAAACAACAGTGAATATGTATCATTGGTGTAAATCCTCATTATCTCCCTTCCTTAGAAAAAAATAACTACCATGGGACTCCAACTCAGCTATACCTATGTTCTCTTTTTTTTAGTTCAACATCTTTACACCTTGTGTTACAGAGAGTCATGTAACACGTGGAATTTCTACAATCATTACCATCCATGTTGCCGGCCTCCTGGCAATGTGTTTGTGCTTTGTAGGGTGACTGAAATTAAATTTTCAATTTTTAAGCAGCTAACAATGATTGGACTATGCCACGCAGTGTGTACATGGTAAGAAAAAAAAAAATAAAGGCTAGAAAAAAGGCAAACAAAAGATTAAACAGCTCTGGATTTGAACCATCAGATTATTGCACTTACACAACACAGCTGTGGTGGATCATCTCTCTGTGCCAAAGGCACTGCTTTGCAGTATTAATCAAATCATGTGCATACAAGCAATTAACATTTCATATCCAGTATTAAACAGTTCATGCAGTTGGACATTATCAGTTGATTGTAAATGTGTACATAACATATTTAGCGAAATGAGTGAGGAGACATTATTTATGAATATATATCGAATCAGCAGATCTGCCTTCTCTTTGTATTCTGGAAATCCTTATTTTATCTCTGGTTTACCGTTGCACATGCAATCTATAGTGCATATGCCCTCATTTTTCCTTTCAAAGCATGATACAAATACATGACAGTCAACAACAATTTTCAGCAAAGGCAGGAAACTGCTATTATGCCAAGGAAATATATATATGTGGAGTGTTTGGTTTTGTTTAAAAGCTCAATGCAGTTAGTTCTGCATCTTGCAAGTGTATCACTGACACACCCACTTCAGTGAAAGGTCTTTGTGCATTACTGTGTACTGCTTCAGTCAGAGTAATCATTCACATTTGCAAGCCATTACCACCTAACAATGGTGTAGTTACATTACATTTACATCTCCTCCACAAAGTCACAAGTATGGTATTCAACAGTTCTTATGAGTTCACACCTCATGTGCATCTTCAGAAGGCTGCATCTACACTGAAAGTTATCCATGCAGCAAGGGAACATGCAGGGGAGAAGAGTGTTTTCAATCATGCTTAGTTCACCAGTTGTGAGAGTGTGGGTATAAGTACAAGTTTTGGACTGCTTCTTCTATAGTGGGCATTTCAGTTGCATGGGCCTGGTTATTTGATAAACTGCATAAGTATATATCACAGATGTCAGTCATGCCAGATATTGACGTGATTGCTGGGCAACTCATCCACATTCTAATTAGCTACATTCACAGGTACCAGTTAGGCAGGTCTCTGCCAGTCATTCATGTTCTTGCACATTTATTTTTGTATTACATGTTCATCACATAACTCAACACTCCTGCAGTTACAACTGCTTTCTTTTAGGGTGCACTGTATCTGATGCTATCAGTAAACAGCCATTACATAGGGAAGTAAAAGTTGTAAGCCTTGCCTGGCATCAATTTTACTGTGTGTACAGAATGTTCATAGGATGAAAGGTGTACCCCTTAGATGATCAGCATGTGAACTATCCATTGCTGCTTGGCTAGGGTGAGGGCATATTGTGCATTCCAATGTCTGCTTACACCCACAGTAGCGGGGGGGCCCCTCTGTCTTCTCATATGTGCATGGATGTGGTAACCTTGCCAGTAGTGGTGGAACATTTGTTCCTAGCCATTAGTGTTTCTGCTGAAGCTGTTTTCTCAGGATGATATTGTGTAGAATAGCACAAAATGTGATAATTTTGGTACGGGTATTGGGATTTTACTGCAAACCCCACCCCAATATATCTAGGCACCAATACTATGGCTCTCATGATAATTCTTGTTTTGAGCATGTGCATCATTGTAGCATTTCTCCATGGGTGTGTGTGCATTTCTGATGGGTGTCATCAGCCATGGTTTGAGTGCATCCCCTGCATCCCCCAATAAATGGCCTTGTTAGGTATCATCCCTGGAAAATCTCTGTTAAAACTGTGAGGTATGCCAGATATAGGAGATGTGGCAACTGCTGGGGTCGCCAGCACACACATTCAGGATAATTCTCCTAGCATTACACATGACATGGTACAGTCAATGGAGCAGAACCCCTTTCTGTTGATGTTGATCTTTCCCTGTTCCCCAGGTAGTGCTTTGATGTCAATGTACATGCAGTCTATGGCACCCAAGACTTCAGGAAAGTGTGCTATAAGGTAGAACTCCTGCATAGTTCTAGCTCTATCCTCAGGCATAGGGGGAAATATATATAGTCACTGGCATGCTGTAGTATAGCATTCTGGAATTAGAGTAGGATCTTGGATGCTGATACCTGTGATATCCCCAGCATATCCCCTGTGAGTCACTGAAAAGTTTCTGTAGCTAATATTCTTAGTGCTGCACATACCTTGGTCTCAACATGTATTGGTTTCTCTCAATTAGCCTGTGCTGTCAGGTGAGGATGACAGACATTGTGAGTTCCTGGAACATGCCTCTTTCAACCATGTAGTGCTCTTCTATTTCCACCTCATGCAAGCCATGAAGTTAAATGGGGTTTAAATACTCTTCTCCTCCTTGCCTGAGGTCTATCAGCAGCAGCAGCATAAAGAATCCTACTGTACATACACATGCAGAAGAGCAGCAGCTGCTCCTAATATTCTTTCACTCCAGTGTAGTTTCTGTGTCTGTATTCCAAAAGGTTTTGGAGTACAAGGTAGAAGGCTACAGTAAATGTACACAATTGTTTTAAGCTTGCTGAATAGCTCCGACTATCTTGGTTTTGTTGATTAGTATACAATTCAGCTGTTTATACTTTAAATAGAATGCCATGATGTTTAGCACGTTTGCGTGGTTCTTCTGAGTACAAATTATCATACTACAGAGTGAGAGTTGCTCTCTGACTCACACATGGTTTTAGTGAGCTATGTAGGATATCTTAGCACTATTCTATGGTAATATTCTTATTGGAGCTGTAACATTTTCCATATTACTTTATAATAACATAGAACTAGCATAATGTAAAGAAAAAGAAAAAACAAAGACAATGGAAAAAATGAAACACCTATAGTTAGCAACAAAGCACTATGTGCGTACCTATGACATTAAGCAAGAGTCACGGAACTGTTAAATTAAAATAAAAAGCCAATGGCACACAGTGATGACAGCAGTAATGTAGCTAGAGTAGGGAAAGGCAGGCAGTTGCCCCAGGTGCAAAGTTTTGGGGGTTGTGATCAGCTGTTCTTGATATCTAATGCAATACCAGCTTTTAAAAGCCAATATTGCACTTGTAGTCAAATCTGAGTGCTGTAGCACTCTGTGTATGATCTCAACTATAACATATGCTTGCTATATTTAAAGCAAGCAGTTTGCTACAGTTTATAAGAGGAACTTTTTTTTTTAAATAAAACATGAGCCGCATAATGCTCTGGTCAGGCAGTGTATAAACTGTAGCAAGCAGTTTGCTACAATTTAAAAGAAGAATAAATTGTTATTAATATTATTTAAATAAAACAGAGGAGGGTTGGGGGCAGGGCACAGAAACAGGACCTGAATTGGGGGATTGGGGGGGCTGTACATCTGGCCATGTGACTGGTGTGCCAGTTCATAGGTTCATAGGTTCATACTAGGCTATCTGCCCTAGGGCATTTATAAGCCTAGCCAGAGTTGTGTGGCTTTCACCACCCCTTAGGTTGAAGAATACTATACCCATTAGTTTGCCGTGCCTCTGTCCAGCAGTGATACAGAGATGATCCCCGGGGTAAACCTACGATCTCCCATCCACTGGTCAAGATTCCTCTTGAACAGAGCCAGCGAGGTGCTCTGTCTCACATGGACCGGGATTCTGTTCCACAGCATAGGGTGTCTCTGGGTGATGAATCTGTCCCTCCAGCACGTCCTATTTATATCTGTGTTGAGGTTTAAGTCTCTTGCTCTTGTGGCTCTGGTGGATTTGGATTTTTTGAGGTGGAGCATGTCCATTAATTCTGGGTTGGACATGGTCTTGTATGTCAGGCACAGATCACCTCTGAGCAGACGGTATGCGACGGAATAGAGCTGGAGTTTCTTCAGTCGGGCAGCATATGGCATATTTTTGAGCCCCTTTATCCTTTTGGTGAGGAACTTTTGGGGTCTTTCCAATTGCTGCAGGTGTCGGGTAAGATACATTCCGAATGGGGCATTGTACTCAATCATTGGTCTGATAAGTGAAGAGTACAGGGGAACAATGACCTCCCTTGATCTGGATGTGAATCCCTTCATAATCAGGTGGGCAATGTAGAAGGTCCTCCTAACCACTTTGGCAATGTGAGTGTCAAAAGAAAGGTTACTGTCAACTTGGGTCCCCAGGTCCCTGATAACCTCTTCTGTGCTTAATGGATTGCCACCTATGTGGTAACTTGGGGTTACCTTGTTTTTACCAAAGGGTATGACTATACATTTTTTGGCGTTTAGCTTAAGGCCATGGCTCTGGCACCAGTTATCTGTTTCTATGAGACCTCTCTGAAGGATATCTGTGTCTGATGGATTTTCAACTATGGCGCCCAGTTTGCAGTCATCTGCAAACTTTGTCAGCCACAATCCTCCTATGTTTGCCTGCACTTCTGAAAAGTAGATGCCAAACAAGAGGGGGCCCATGACTGAGCCCTGTGGGACACCGCTTGTGACCGGCTTGGAGTCTGACATGGCACCAGCAACTCTAACCCTGTGGGTTCTGTCCTTGAGCCAGTTTGCAACCCATCTTGTGACATATGGGTTTACATTTAAGCTGGTGAGCTTTTCTATGATACCCAAGTGGGGTACTGTGTCGAAAGCTTTTGCAAGGTCAAGGTAGGCTGTGTGAACTGCCTTATCCTCATCAATGGCCTTGGTGACTGTTTCAAAAAAGTCGACCAAGTTCAAGAGGCATGATCTGCCCTTGACAAAGCTGAATTGGGTAGGATCCAATGTCTGTAGGTCCCCTATGTCTTTATTTATGAGTTCCATTATGGTCCTCTCCATAGCTTTGCAGACCAGGCTTGTTAAGCTTATGGGGCAGTAATTACCAGGGTCCATAGAAGCAACGCCTTTGTGGAGTGGGACCACAGTTGCCGTATGCCACTCTTTGGGTACGTATCCTGTGGTAAGGCTAAGATTAAACAGCAGCCTTATGTGTGGGTTTAGTTCCTCATTGAGTTCATGTAGCACACAGCCGGGGACACCATCCGGTCCCATTGATGCTGTGTTTTTAGCTTTAGAGAGAGCAGCTCTCACCTGGGCATTTGAGATGATTGGGAGGCTACACTCTGCTGGGATAGATATTTCTCCTTTTGGGGGAGGGAGGGGAGAAATTTTCACTGAACCTGTCTGCCAGTATGTTTGCAATGTCTGTGGGTTCAGTGATTTTGTATCATTTTGGACTAATTCTGAGCATATCTGGGAGTTTCCACCCAGATTTCTAACATAGCTAAAGAAGGCCTTATGATTGTCTTTTGAGTCTTTGGCTATTTTTCTCTCAAAGTTGGCCTTGGATGATTTTATGAGTGATCGTAGTTTTTTACTAGTATTGATCAGAGATGTCTTCCCTTTTAGGGATTTTGCTCTATCTTGTAGTAGCTTTCTCCTCTTGTTGTAAAGTTTGTTTATGGCTGGGGTCCACCAGATCAGGCGCTTGCCTTTGGTGGAAAGGGTCTTGATTTTATTTGGGATTGCTTGATCCATGCAATCCTGGAGGTGCTCGTAGAAAGCATTTGTAAGGGATTCAGCAGCGTGGGTTGTGGTTTCCAATGGCTCAGGGGCCTTGAAGAATACCACACCAATCTTAAGAAGTGTGAAGTTGGCTTTTGAGAAGTTTTTCACTGTGGTCTTTTTTGTTGGGGGTGGGGGCGGGATGTGGATCTCCAGTGAGATTAGTTTATGGTCTGATCTCACCAATGAGGGATATACTTCCGGTGTGGAGCATTTTGTCCCCATGTTTGTGATGATCAGGTCTAGTATATTTTCACCTCTTGTGGGAATGGTGACAAGTTGTTCCATAGCATTTGAGTTTATGAACTCCAGGAACCTTTGGGCTAGGGTATTGGGGCTTGAGTAATGTTCCCAGTCTATGTTTGGGTAGTTGAAGTCACCCAATATGATGGTGTTTGGAGAGACATTTATACTCTCCAGTGTCTTCAGGAAGGCTGTGTGGGGTTCCTGAGTTTGAGAGGGTGGCCTGTAACATGCTACAAACTGTAGAGCAGTTTTGCCTATGGTTAATTGCACCTGAATGGTCTCTGATGCTTCGTGAGTTGCCACCAACCTGGAGGTGTGGGTATCCTTGATGAATATGGATACACCCCCTCCTTTTGTGGTACGGTCCGGGTTTTGGGGCCAGAACGCATGATATGAGGTAAAACCTGATAGTGCCGGGGTACTCTCAGGAGCCTTGAACCAGGTTTCAGTCACAGCACAGACATCGATGTTCTCCATACTGAGGAGGGCTTCTAGGGTGTGCATCTTGAGATTTAGACTTCTGGCATTGAGCAGCATTACCCTTAGTTTTTTTCCATTATTGTTTTCTAGGGCGGTGGGTTTAGAATTTGAGCCTTGTCTAAAAAGGCACTATGGGGTGGCAAGAGCCTTTGCCAATATCCGAAACCCAGGGTGACAGGTGCAAGCCATCCCTTGCGAAGCAGCGTGGCTTGTCAAGCATGTCATTCCAGGCAGACAGACATTGGATCCCCTTAGAATGACACGAGAAATTAAGCCAATTATTAAAACTGATCATTTTGTCTCCGTATTGTGGCATCATTCTTGGTGAAGGTAGGATACTGCTCAGGGTCAGGGTCATACCAGCCTGGGCTACATAATCTGAGAGCTTCTTTATGTCTCTTTTCATGTAGTCCAGGGAGGTATGTCTCAGGTCATTCACACCGGCATGGACAATGACTGAGTCATACTTGTACTTGCTGTGGAGTGACCTGACTGCTTGTGTTATGTGGCGGATTCTAGCGCCTGACAGGCAGCTTACTGTGACCCTCTCCTTGTTCAGTCTGGTGAGTGGGACATCAGTGTGTCTGACTATGGAGTCACCTATGACAAGTGTGTCTGGCATTGTGTTTGGCCTTAAGGGCTGTGACTGATTTGCACACTGACTTTGTGATCTATGTGTTGCTTGTGTTATGTCATGAGGTGGCAGTTGTTTGGGTGTCTGCTTTGGAGGCCTCTGCTGTTTTGGTAGATTTTTGATCAGTGCCTCCGAGTATGTCTTTGTATGTTTAGGTGTTCGATTTGTAGTTGTGATAGTTCTATGTGAGACTGGGTTTATGGTGTGTGTGGTTACCTTCTCCTCCTGTCTGGTTTTGCCAGTGCTGAGTTGAGAGAGCTCAGCCTCGAGTTTGGCTATATAGTTGCATCTCTCGCATGTATTTGTGTTTTGTGGGAGGAGGAGAGGGTTGTCTGTGTACATGAGGCAATTGTAACATTGCCTCAATATTCCCAGATTCACCAGCTGAGCAGGAGAGGATGCTAGCAACTGACCCTTTGACATGCTAGAAGAAATGAAAAAGTTTGCTGTGTAACTGAGTCAGAAAGGACCTATAGGGAAGTGGGTACTCAAGGGGGTTTTAAGCTAGTGAAGTACTTTGTATAATATAGAAGTGCTTTACCTGACTAAAAATGCTTTAGGAACAAGTGCTGAGCTTTACAGATAGAGAATAGACTGTTTAGATTACAAGTAGAGCAGTTCTAAGGGAAAAAATGAAGAACAGACTTTACAGAGCCAGAAATAGTTTAACCTTGTTTAACCAGCGCTGCCCGATGGTGCTCTAGTGGCAACTCCGCGCTAAATGCAGAAAAGGCAATAAGTCAGTAGTACAGGCTAGCACACTTTAGTGGGCAGCCAAACAATTAAATTAAACAGCAAACAAACACTTTTCAACTTGAATTACACTCATTTCGACTAAAATGTACTATTAAGTGCAGATAATATAAAATGCAGTAAATAACTATGAAAACAGTTAAAGCTTGCTCTAGGTAAGCAGTAGAAGGTAAAACAAATATAAAAAACAGCAGGATACTTAATCAGGAAAGCAGTCGCTTTTTTCAGTTCTCTGTAGCCAGGAAGACTCAACAGGACCACGTGGAGCTGTGTCTGAGCAATATGGCTTCAAAAAAAATGCCAGAGGCAGATTTTAACCAGGGAACTTCAAAAGAGCTAGAAATGGTCCAAAATGACTAATTACTACAGCTTCTTGTGCTGAGGTCACTTCCCTCAAGGACAGGTAGGCTATTCAAGGCTCCCCACTCCCACTGGTGAGCTAAGAAACTTCCTTCTATCCAAGTAAGGCAATGGACAACACAGGAACTACAACAGAGCCCAGGATACAGCAAGGCCTGTAAACTGGTCTAACTAGTTTAGGAGAGGCAGGAAAACAAGGACTATTTTTTTTTTTTTTGTTGTTTTTAAATAGAAACACACAGAAATGCAGAAAAGGCAATAAGTCAGTAGTACAGGCTAGCACACTTTAGTGGGCAGCCAAACAATTAAATTAAACAGCAAACAAACACTTTTCGACTTGAATTAGACTAATTTCGACTAAAATGTACTTTTAAGTGCAGATAATAAAAAATGCAGTAAATAACTATGAAAACAGTCAAAGCTTGCTCTAGGTAAGCAGTAGAAGGTAAAACAAATATAAAAAACAGCAGGATACTTAATCAGGAAAGCAATCGCTTTTTTTCAGTTCTCTGTAGCCAGGAAGACTCAACAGGACCACGTGGAGCCAAGATATTTTTTTTTCTGGTCTTCAGTGGAAGAGGTGTGGGTGGTGCATGTATCTCTGGAATTGTAAAAAGCCAGTGTCTATAAAGCATTTGTTTTCTCTTCACTTGAATAGCTGAGAACGTACTGATTCATGGAATGCCACAGGGCACTGGTTGAGCCAGCTACACTTCTGCTATCTGTTAAAACTGTCGTAATCTGAGACACTTAATGATGGGGGTGAGGATCCCAACTGGTGCTGTGACACTTTCCCTTGTAGTTTATAACAGTAGAGAAATAAGAATGGACAGATATTCCCACACATTTGCTATGAAATAGAAGTTCATCTTGCCTCTCTGTTGCTCTCTTTCCTTCCTCCCCTCTCCACTCTACTGGGGGGGGGGGGGGGCAGAGAAAGTGAGAGCAATCAGCTTCTTTATTGAACAATACAAATGATGTATCACAGAAGTTACCACCTAGCAAAAAAAAAAAATGATAGAAGAAACAAAGAGCTGCAACGATTTGTGCAATGCAGTGGACAGGACGTTAATGTTCAAAGTGGAATAGAATTTACTATAGACAGGAATTTATTTTATTTATTTTTAATTTGTTATAACACTGATCCCATTGGACCCACCCATTTCAGCCTCAGCTTGGAGAAAACATAGTAGTTACCTGACATTATATGCAGTGTGAGTGACAAGATGCAATATATACATATATTATATACAAAGTCAATAACACAGCTGGCCTAAAAGAATAAAGGCAATACAGAAATGGCATTATATACAGAGTGAGTGAAAAATACAATATATGCAAGTATTATACATAGAATGGAAATCAGAGTTAGCATGCTGAAAAAATCACAATCAAAAATAGAACCACAGCAAGGTATGCAGACAGAAGAGGAGAATGAAGAGATGGGAAACATAGCAGTTGCATTTACCCAGAGACTTGAAATATGCTTTTATTAGTGAATGGAAAATGGCATAAGAGAAATGGTCTTTAAGAAAAGAAGGGAGAAATTTACGTAGTCTAGGACAAAGGACTGAGATAGCAAATCACCCAGTGTTGTATGTCCTTGACACACTATTGAGACATCCCATGAAATTGTCTCACAAGAAACTCGTGTCATATAAACACTTGCCTGTTATTGTTTCTTTTGGTACACTGAGATATCTGGTATAAAAACAGAGCTCAGAAATGCTCACAATGCTGATCCCTACAACATTCCAGTCTTCACTACCCATTTTATTTCTGGTTTGTTGTTTTATTTTCACCTGACATTTCCTATTTTCCAACCACTTAAATGTCAATTTCATTATATATATATGTGTGTGTTAGTTTTCCAAAACTGCCATTTAATTATGTCTCTTACATACGCTTCAGAGAATGCTTTACTCTGATATAAGTAAATGGTACATCTTTCTTTCTCGCTGTCTTCATTTGTTATTACATCTGTACTGAAGCAATAAATTGCTAACACAGATTAATTATTTTGTTTGTATGTAAACTGTGTATCACTGTAGTCTCTAAACTGTTCAGTTCACCTTGGATTATGTGCTCCAGGCAATATTCAAGTCATTTTTCCAGAGCAGCTTGTTAATCTTATAGGATGATACTTAATTTGCTTTAGCCCCTTTCAATTTATCCAATTAAGCTATCATTCTGTGCTTCTATGTTTCTCGAACATATATTTTCTCTAATAGGGTATTATGTATGGAATGCATGAAGGAACTTAATATGTTTTTAATGTCCTTTTTTATGTTACTTTGACCTGGCAGTGTGTGTGTGTGTGTGTGTGTTTTATTTATTTTTTTGTTTTTATAGTATATGTTTTCCTCTAAAATTTTGTTGTTATTTTTGGAATATCACAATTGTTCGTGTCTATTTATGTTCCCTCTTTGTTTTCCATATTTTCATCTGAAGTATTTTGAAGTATCTTGAATGAGTCTGAAAATATATTAAATGAATTTATCATAATTTACTTTATAAGTATGTGTGTGTGTGTGTGTGTGTGTGTGTGTGTGTGTGTGTGTGTGTATGTGTGTGCACGCCTTGGAGCAAATTGCCCAAGCCTTGGACAATCATTCTTCACTATGAATAATTCCAGGAATACAAAATGGTCCATACTCCTCCAAACTTTTCAATGACTTCTGCCATCTTGAACCTACCTTCTCCTTATAAAAGCACAAATTCTCCCACCTGAAACTTGAGGATGCTGTTTTAAATGGGACCAGTCCCCATTACTTTACTTTACAAACTTTTTCCAAATAATAGTTTTTTAAATACACTTATGCCACCTAAACACATGCCATTTGGACCAAACTAGTGTAAAAACTCCAGACTAACTTGTTTCTATCCAGTCTGAATTACCTTTTTGTGCTGATATCCAGTGGAGCCTTCAGATTACATTACAGATGAACCCCCCAGCTTGAATCTGCTATCTTCAAGCTTTCTGAGAGGTTTGTGAGTCATAGACCCACTGGCTGCACTGGGATGCTGAATAATAGGTGGATATTATACCTTGGAATGGAACAGCTGTTAAGCCAGAACCCACCTACATAATATTTATTCCCTTCTTTATGCTGCTGATGCCAGTGGAGGGGGGGTAATGATCTGTTACCATTGTGAATTTCCTGCCCAACATGTAATACCCCAGAGACTATAAGGTTCACTAGGTGAATAAACTCTTTCAATGGTGGAGTACTTGGCTTCTGTTTTCTTAAGTTTTATACTATAGCAACATAACAGATTTTTCTTGTTGTCCACTTTTTGTGCTAATACAGCCCACCCCGGTCAACCTCAAAGGCATCTATATAGGAAATAATAGTCTGACAGGAGTCAGAGGTCACTAGGACATGCTCTGCTCAGAGGCATTGCCTGAACTTCTGAAAAGATTCCTGGGTCACAGAAATCCGTCTGACTTACTCTGGCAACTTCACTTTAGTGAGGGTGATAAGGGATTATGCCATAATTGTACCAAGCCAACACAATAAATGCTCATAGTTGCTTCTTAATTTGATGGCTGGGACATTCCCTAATTACTTCTACCTTCCTTCTGAGGCTTTATTAGACTTCTTGCCCTTAACCTATTTACCTCACCTCATTCATCCCTATATTAGATTTATGGGCATTAACAGTAATCTCAGTCTGCTTCAGATAATTAAGCACTGCCTGACTGCACCTTAGGGAAATAAGAATCCTTATTTTCTGAATGAATGATATCATCCAGGTAGGCTGCTACTTAAGCCTGGTAAGGTATTAATACCTTATTTACTACCCTGTGGAATATGGCTGGAGCAGTGTGAAGGCAAATGGTAGGGCTGCATACTGGAACAACAAATTAGCAGTGCAGAAAGCAGTTTTTTATTTAGCCTTGTCAGTCAAGTGGATATGCAAATATCCCTTTAGCCCATTTATATCTCTTTATGCAGTCTAGAGTAATCAGAAATAATAGTTTTTTCCAGCCTCTCCACCAACTTATCAATTCTAGACATAGGATAGCCGTCAATTGGGAGACAGTATTAAGTTTTTATAAGTCATTGAATTACCAGACAGAGCCATCCAGTAGTGGAGCCAAAACAACAAGTCTATTTCAGTCACAAGTGAATTTGTCAGCAACCACTAATTTGTGCATCTTGCTCATTTCCACATTCATAATCTCTCTCATTGCAATGCCAATGTATTAAACTTCTCCAATATTTTTGTCTGATTGCTATTTTCACATACAGTCCATCCATCTCTTTGCTGGACCCCCTTGTTTCCTCTTCCCTTTTTCCCTTTCTGTCCTAAATCTTCTTCCCCAGGTTTTCCTGTGCTTTCTAGCATATGTGCCTGAACCACCATAATCTGTTCTCTTTGATCTTCATTGCAATTGGAGATACCTGGGCTTCTGTTCTGATGTCCTCATTTCTCTATCTATCCCACAGAGTGCATCGCACGACCTGTTTCAGGCAATTAATCTCCATCGTTTTTAGCTTTGTCAACTGCTCTCCCTTCACTGCCCAGGTTTCTGTACCATAGAGTAGCAGTGGTAACACCACTGATTTGTGCATCTTTCCTTTCAGCTTCCTTGGGTTTTTTTGTCAGACTCTGTGCCAGTTGGCTGGAGGCCCATTTATTCTAACTTTAGCCTCTTCATTTAGATTGTACTTCTCCTCAACCACCCTCCTAGATTCTTGAAATTGTTAACCTGTTCCCCTATTTTACCTTCTTCTCAATTTTCAGCTTCTTCTGAGTTCTCCTATTTGCTTCAATTTCAATTGTGTTTTCAGTGCTTAATTTCATCCTGTGTGCCTTCAATTTTGCATTTCATTGCCATATAAATTGCTGAAGTTGGTCATGGTTTGTCTATAATGCAACATCAATGACATGCAGCAACTTTGCTCATCTGTCATCTCTGACATGTTTGTTAATGCAGTCCATCACAAGTATGAACAGCAGTAGGCTCAGAGCTGAAAACATATGATCACTCACTCAGACTGGGAGCCCCTTTTTGAGTAAGAACACCGTTCACAATTTTGCTGTTGGGTCCTTGTACATAGCCTACACTAATTCTACAAATTAGCTGCCCTATAGAGGAGGTTACTCTGTAACTTGAAATAAGGGTAAGTGAAGTTGGTATGGTGGTTCAGGAGCACTTACACCCACTATTATAGCTTTTTTCACTCACATGGTAATGTTCCAGTCACACTGGGTCCGTTTAAAACTGTACTGAGCTACCAGGATGTTAGTTAGAATAGGATTCCCCTTTCCTTGCAGACTCTGGCAGATGGAAACTCTTGCTTCCTCTCCAGATGTGGCAGGCAATGGGACCTCTATGCCCCCCCTCCAAAAAAAAAATTGAGCACATTCTAATATGCTGAAGGATCTCTCCCAGCTCCCTCTTTCATTGAAACCCCATTTACCCTCGGTGGTAATTCACTATTATTTGCTTTCAGCTCAGTTTGTGGTTGAAGCATTAGATGGCTTCTTTAAATAGCTTCTTGTTTTGAATCCACATATCCCGCTGTCATTCACAATTATTCTTACTCATTTACTTTGAGGACTTGGCCCTACAACAAACTCTTGGGACATGGTCTCTTCTCTGGACAGTTGGAGCCATCTAGCCTTGCCAGGCACAGCTGCTTTACATGGATAAAGCCTCCTTTTTTAAAGACATTCAGACTTTGTTTTGGACTAGACGTTTTGTGGTAACTTCCAGACTTTTTTTTCCCTTTGTCTTCCATAGTCTGATTGGTGTATCTCTAACGTGAATTGCTGTTCTGTATCAGCAATCTATACATTAGGATTTGTACAAGGAACTTTGTTGCTGTCTTCCTCCAGCTGTTTCAAAAGAGATTCAAGAAATGACAAATCGTTTCCAGTGATGACACCATGATTAAGAAATGGCACCATGGCTACTGAGTGCCAAACTATTCAAGTATTGCACCTCCACCTGAGCAACTGGTTCCACTTTTCATTTCTTTTCTCCTCATGTATACATATTACCTTTAGTGAAGTGGCCTTTTTTCGACAAATGTGCTGAGGTTTTCCCGGAGTGATCATATTTCCTCATGTAAACCTTGCGATTCCTGTCCATCTATCCTAATCTCATGCTCCATCAATTATCTGGTAGCACAATAATAGAAAGATAATTCATACAGGAGGATTACTGCTTGGTCATTCTTCACAGCATTTCCTTCTCAATCATCCTTCTTGTGTGAATTGGAGTCCTTGTTTTGCTGCCCACTTCACAGTATTTAGCTATGCTCCATTTTTTCAGACATATAAAGCATAGTATGACAGAGATAGTCCCTTTCACTTTTTTTCATTCACTTACATGTTGTCTTATTAGATGACTCTTTATAAACATTTTCCTAGCGTAAAATTATTTCAACTAGTGTAAAAGAAGTCTCAGCATCCAGTGGGCCTAACAGATGCAACCATTTCTTAATAATTCCATTACTAGAATCTCCCTCATTTCAAGTAAAACCAAAACTTTGGATTATGTTTAATCTCATACGACTGACTATTTTACCTCCAGAAATATTTTCTTTATGAAATTTGCTGGCCTGAGTTCCTGAGGCACATTCTTCCTTCTTTGTAGCTTTTTCTTTACCTTATGAAAGTTGTACATTCTGAGCTAGGAGAGGCTTTCCCTGTGTAGTGTGTAGGCTGAGACTCATGCACAACTCCTGTTGTCTCAGTCTCCCTGAATGGCTATTCATGTAACAAAGTAGGCTTAGAAATACTCCACACTGCTACTGGGAATGGTGAAATAGTATCAACTGTCTGGAGAAGCTCTTGACAGTAGTCAGCAAAAGCCCTTAGACACAAACTCCTCAGAGGACCTGTGACAAAGGAGATACTACCAGCCCAGCTAGCTGGGATTTTGTAAATAATTATATGTCATTTGTGAATATTAACATGATTTATATTAGAAGTATAACAAAAGGAGATACTGTCAGCCTAGCTATCTGGCATTTTGTAAATAATTATATGTCATTGTTGAATATCGAAATGATTTGTGTAAGATGTTTGTGCTACAGATGTGTTACAGCTGTATGTTACATAAGATGGTTTGTACAGCTGTGTGCTGAAGAGGTACTTTACAAAGTGTTGTTTGAAATGCATCCACACTGTACACTACTGGAAAAGAACATAAATGTATGTACACTGTTGTAACTGTTTAAACCTAGATATTTTAACAGGGGAAACTGCAACACAAGAGGTTCATAGGTTCATAGGTAAGTACTAGGCTATTGGCCCTAGGGCCTATATAAACCTAGCCAAACAGTACCCTGGCTTTTGCCACCCAAGAAAATTATTTTCCTGGGCCCCTGTCAAGCAGAGCCACAGAAGTGATCCCCGGGGTGAATTTCCTATCTCCCATCCAATCATCAAGATTTTTCTTGAAGAGTGCTAATGAGGAGCTTTGTTTGATATAGATAGGTAGTTTATTCCAGAGTATGGGAAGTCTCTGGGACAGGAATGTATCCCTCCAGCACGTTCTGTTTATTGTGGTGACAAGATTTGGGTCCCTAGAGTGAGTAGCTCAGAGGAATTGGGATTTCTTTAAGTGGAGCATGTCCATCAACTCTGGGTTTGACATAGCTTTGTATGTTAGGCAGAGATCGCCTCTGAGTAGGCGATATGTGACAGAGTAAAGCTGGAATTTTTTGAGACGGTCTGCGTAGGGCATCTGTTTGAGGCTGGTAATCCTCTTTGTGAGGTATTTCTGCGGCCTTTCCAGTTGTTGTAGATGTCTTGTGAGGTACATTCCAAAAGGGGCGTTGTACTCTATAATGGGTCTAATGAGTGATGAGCAGAGAGGAACAATTACCTCTTTTTTCCTGGATGAGAAACCTTTTGTGATGAGGTGTGCCATGTAGAAGGATTTCCTGACTACTGGGGCAATGTGATTATCAAAGGAGAGACTACTGTCCACCTGTGTCCCAAGGTCTCTTATCACACTTTCTGTGTTAAGTAGACTACCGCCTATGTGGTAGTTCATGGGTACAGAGTTTTTACCAAAAGGGATGACAATGCACTTTTTGGCATTGAGCTTCACACCAGACATCTGTTTCAGTGAGACCCTTTTGTAGGATGTCCGCATCATTAGGAGTTTTGATTATGGTTCCTAGTTTGCAGTCATCTGCAAACTTTGTTATCCAAAGACCTTCTGTGTTACCCTGTATTTCAGAGAAGTAGATACCAAACATGAGAGGACCCAGGACTGAACCCTGTGGTACTACACATGTCACTGGTCTGAAGTTGGATTTAGAGTCTGCTACTTTCACAATGTGGGTTCTGTCAGTGAGCCAGTTGGCAACACATCTTGTGACATAGGCATTTATAACTAGTTTAGTGAGTTTATCTATAATTCCGCAGTGGGGGATGGTGTCAAAAGCCTTGACAAGATCTAAATAGGCTGTGTGAACCACCTTACGGTGACCACTTCAATGAAGTCTATCAGGTTTAGGAGACATGATCTGCCTTTTATAAACCTGAACTGGGTAGGATCCAAAGTGTGGAGATTACCAATGTCATTATTTATAAGTTCCATGATGATATGTTCTATAGCCTTGCAGGCCAGGCTCATCAGGCTAATGGGGCAGTAGTTCCTGGGGTCCATGGTAGCTCCCCTTTGTGGAGTGGGATAACTATTGCTGTGTACCATTCAGTGGGCAGAAAGCCTGAAGTGAGGCTATGATTGAACATGGTACTTAGGTGGGGTGTCATTTTGTTCTGTAGTTCATGTAGAACGCAGCCTGGGATGTTGTCAGGTCCCATGGATGCTGTGTTCTTGGCTTTGGAGAGTGTGTTTTTTACCTGTACAGCCATGATTACAGGAACTTTGCATTCTTCCGGTATAGAGATGTGCCCTTTAAGGGGTGAGAGAGGGGAAATTTTAGCACTGAACTTATCTGCCAGAATGTTGGCAATATCAGTTTGTTTTGTATATTTAGTGCCATTGTGCTGTAACTCAGAGCAGATCTGAGTGTTGCAATTGAGATTCTTGACATAGCTATAGAATGCTCTGTGGTTGTCTTTAGAATCAGTGGCAATTTTGTTTTTGTAACTAACTTTGGAGGATTTTATGAGGGATCTCAGGTTCTTACTGAGGCTGACCACAGAGTTTATCCAATCATGGGATTTTACTCTTTCTTGCAACAGTTTTTTTCTTCTGTTGTAGAGTTTGTTTATGGCAGGGGACCACCAGATTGGCTTCCTTTTTTTGGAGGATAGCATCTTGGTTCTGTTAGGGATTGCACAAACCATGCACTCGTGTAAGTGCTTATAAAGTGCATTTGTATAGGATTCGGCAGTCGTACCTCTATTGTCCGTCAGCATGGGTGTCGTGAAGTCTGCCACTTTTGTCTTAAGAAGCCTGAAGTTGGATTTGGAGAAATTTTTTACGGTGGTTTCCCTAATGGGGGGGTGGGGGTGGGGGTGGGATGTGGATGTCTAGGATGATTAGTTTGTGGTCAGATCTGATCAACGAGGAATTGACCTCTGGTGCGGAGCATCGGTTGCACATGTTGGTAATGACCAGGTCTAGGATATTACTGCCCCTGGTGGGGGTGTGGATAAGTTAATCCAAGGAGTTGGAATTGCAAAACTTTGAAAAATAGTTGAAATTAAATTACTTTATGGCTGTGCATTAAAAAAGATGTCATATTTCAGTTTCAGTGCAGCAGGAGACATAATGTCTGTAATAGAGACGTTTTTTGTATTGTCTTTAAATGTGGGGGAATGTAAATTATTGTAGGACTTCCACCATTTGCCAAAAGATCTGAGGTCTATGTATTTTTACAGTTGGATGCTAAATACTGCTTGCTTTCAGCAGTGGGGATTTTACCTGGGATAGTGCCAGATGACAAGAAAATATGTCATTCTGTAAGTCATCCCGGTATTAATATTTGAGATATTAATTTGGGAAGTCTCTAAGAGAGACATAGCATTCTGTATTTTGTCTTTGACCTGACAAGATCCATTCACCACACGTCTGCCTCACTTGCTCTGAAGTAAGTGTACTAGGGAACAGTATGATTCTTTTAGATATAGTCAGGAATATAGCAAAGCTTAGCTTAGATATTTTTTCTTTATTTATTTGAGACTGTCCTGCAATGTTGTTTTAAATATTTCCTGTGATTTTGAATTCTATCACTGTACATATATATTTAGTATTGTCTTGTTCATTTATTATTTATTAATAAATATGTTTAATCATGTCATTGTGGCTGATCTTTGCAAGACATATTTAAGTTCTGAGAGTACTTGCATATTTATTTGGTGACACTGTGTTGGCTACTCTTAGTAGCCTTGCTCTTGGTCAAACTACCATTTGCACTGATAGTAACATTACAACGTAAGATTGGACACCCTTTGTTAAGGGCCTTAAAGTTGCTGATAAAGAGGTGGCTGGTGGCAGTAATAACTACCTTATAGTCTGGGCAGAAGGGGGCATAGCTAGCAAACCTGCGCCATCTTTTCCCAGGTGTGTGTGTGTGTGTGTGTGTGTGTGTGTGTGTGTGTGTGTGTGTGTGTTTCTGTAAAACAAATCTCCAGGAGTATATGTGTCAGCTACTTGGGCAGGGACATGAAGCACTGTTTGGACAGAGAGAAAGAGCGTTGGAGGTCTTGGCTTGGCCACTCAGATGAAATCTCAACTCTATAGTTGTGCCACTGGGGAGTCTTATTGGGGATCTGGAGAAAGAAGGAGAAACCAGCTCCAGACTGACTGTGGTCTCTGTGTGCTCTTAAGGGAAATTGCACTTGATGCAGTGAGCTGCATCTGGATATACTGTGTGTGTACCTATCATCCTTCCAGTGTATGCCTCCCACTGGTGCTAGTGGTAAGGGATGAGGCTCCTTGATTACTGGTCCAGTGGTGGGGCATGACAGGAGCCTTTAGAGACTCATTACTCAGCTCAGGCATAATTTCTATGGACTGGTTCTCAGGAACTCTCAGTAGCAGATGGAAAGGAGCTGTTCACATTCTTCAGTAAATGTGATGGTTTGGGCAATAACACACCCAGTTCTTTCAGATGAACTAACTTTTACTTACAGAACATAACAAGGCTTACTTTTTGCTAGGAAAATAATCAACAGAAAAATGGTAACATAAACAAAACTCACATTAAAGCAAAAGTTCAATTCATTTACTGCATTTTCAGTCTGAAATAAAGAGAGATGCACAATGCTGTAGTCACAGTTAACAGTCTCTTGGAAGTGCACCTTTTGTAGACAAGCCCTTTAAATTAAAAAGGTTCTTACAGAAACAGACTTTTAGCAAAGATAAAAGCTCACAAGTACTTCCCCAGGGAAGCAGTTACTACTACTCCAACAGTGGTTTAAAACTCTCTCTCTCTTTCTGCCTTTGGTTTAAGAAAACACTCTGTTACTTGAATCCCTTTGCTATGATACAAGTGTATGCAAGTTGTCTGTTACCAGGCCTTATACTGGCACCAAAAGGAGCATTCGGCAGGCCCCAGCCGCATAGGTGATTGCCCTGTAATTGGACAGATTGACTTCACTAAAAATAATGACTCCTCTGGATTTCCCAATGACTTCTGACATCTTGAACCTGCTTTCTCCTCAGATAGGAGCAGGTTACTATTAATTTTCCCACCTGAATCTCAGGCATTGTGGTTTAAAGTGGAATAGTCCCCATTACTCAAAATTATCCAAATCTCATCCCTCTTAACACAAAATTACATGTACACCCCAAACTAGTGTAACAGTGTCAGACTACCCTGTTTTGACCCTGTCTGAATAATCAGTTAGGCAGATACCCAGTTTACCTATCAATCTCTTCACACAAGAATTCTGGACAAAGCAAAAATTAATGATGGGAAAAGAATCTAAATCATGGACAGATTTTAAATATTATTCTTATAAACTTAGAAAATTGCTATGATAACAGGTATTTTCTGAAATATATGGAGTCTAAAATATGGATGTCTTCCTTTATTTGTGATTTGTGGCTTTGGTTCTTGTTGATTTGCCAGAAAACCACAGATTTTATAAGAAACAGATAAAAAATAGGACGTAAAATATGGACATTATATGAAAATCTAGATAGTTTAGAGATTTTATATATATATATATATATATATATATATATATATATATATATATGTGCCTTTTAGATATTTTGATTAAATAATTCAAATCAGTTTTGATTATAATGAGTATTATTTAGTTTTGAAGTTCAAAGTCAGCTTCCCATTTGAAACCATTATGAAATACAAGACGTTAGCCACTTTCGAGGATGTACAGCGATATAATTTCTGTTTATGTTCAGCTAATTTGTTACCTTTTTTTGGCAACCCATGTCATTGCTAACCAGAGGTGCATGGAACGATCTTATCTTTTAGGGCTTACTGTCAGCAGTGCAAGTAATGTTCCGCTGTTCCTAAAATCTGTACCTGGTTTATGTAATTGTTACTAATGCAGTTATTTCATAAACAAATCTTTTGTTGCTGCAGAAATTGTACATAAACTTCCTTACAGAAACCAATATTTAATGACATGCAAGGCAAAAACATTCAAGATGCCCTCATTTGTTAAACGAGTTAAAGCAAATATTATCTTAATAGAATAACACTATAACTACTCTAGAATAAGTCATTCCATTTTCTAATAGAAAAGAACAAGTTTTTATACTGCAGTATGTGTCATTTGTAGGACTTATGCAATGGTAATAAGACATTCTTATGCAAACAAATGTTCTCAAATCCTTGTGAATCATTACTGAATCTGTTCTTGTTATATTTATTATATTATTGTCAAAATTATAATTTTCCACAATTATTTAACTGAATCTTTAATGTATGGTACTTTCACTAAAAGATTATTGGCCAAAGATAAATCAACTTCATCTACATTAAGCCGAAATGTCAGAAGCACAGATTTCTAAATATAGTCAATTGTACCCTAAAACTTCATTTCATCCTGATTGACAATTATTGTAGTCATCCATAGACATGTGCATATGAAATCCTACAATTTCTTCTTTTGAGCATAAAATGTTAAACAAAACACAACAACTAGTTGCTTACTGAGATTCAACAAAATGCTTCCAAGGAACCAGTAAGACAGGGCATGTGTCCTTACTGTCTAGAATTTGAGACCAGCTGATGCCTGCTAGGTTCAGCTGCAGTACATTCTCATCCTGTAAGGGAAACATTTGTGAGCTGATAATTTGCTCAAAGGTGGTCATGGCGAGGTTACACTTTTTTTTCCATATCTGTAAATACAAATTAGGTAACATTCAATGATGCCTAGTAGAAAGAAGTGGATTTTCCTGATTGTTTAACATCAGCTTATAATAATAAGATCTGACAGCACATGACTATCTGTTAAAACAGTTACGGTGCCCAGAAAGTGCCTCATTTAGCCTTGAGCATTATACTATGTAGTGACTTTGGTGTCCATATTCCCAAGCCTGTTATGGTTAAGGTCACACATAACTGTAAAGTTCCTAATATGTGCCTGTTATGATAAAATGTGTATGTTGCTCTGAACATATATTTACTTTGGCTATGTAAATAGTACTGCAACTTTAAGAAGAAGGCCACCATTGCGTACTTAGAGTCTGATTTGCCATTTCAGAAGAGTTTGTGATGAGATATTAAGCTGCTAACAATCCGTGTGCTGTGCTGCCATTTTCAGAGACATGAAAGTCACTATTTTACTTTATGTGCTGCTATCTGCTGAAATTATTCACTCTAAAAATGAAATCAGATGGGTAAATTGCATTGCTTTGATGCCATTATGTGAAAAGATTTCTGTGCCTTAAGGAGCAGACAGAAGGGAGACAGAGAGAAGGGATACTGATCAATACATGGAACATAGTAGCAAATCCCAGATACCTCCAACCCATTCTGGTCAATATACTTCATGTGGTTTATGGAGAGTTTTGAAACTGAACTTGACACTTTATGAATTAAGTGACTAACTGCACCTGTGTGCCTCCCTAGTTTCTCCCTGATCGCACTATTATTATTAGTCATACAGAAAAGGAAGAAATTAATGTCACAATATTTCAGAAAGACCCGTGATGACTGAATGCTATGAGCCTTATCAAAAAACTTCACTCCCTACAAGCACCTCTTTCCCTGGAGCCATTGAAGTATGCATTGTTATGGAGACCTTGTTCAATACCTATTGATAACACCCCATCAATGCAGGATTTCAATGTCAGCCACATGTTCAGACCCATACCACTAGATGAAAGCATGAAAGGTACCAGAAGCTTCAAAAAAATTCTCTCCAGGAAACAATGTGACATTTCTGCACGTACAATTTAAAGCTAACAAGACCCCCTAATCACATTCTGGCTAACTACAGGAGCCCATCCATATCATCCTCAGCCCATACCTCATGCCTAACTGATATGGATATGCATTCAGACAAGAACCATTCTCCTAGAGGACTGTAACTACCCCTCCACTAACTGGGAAATGTATACATCCTCTAAAATGTATGCACAGATGTTAATGGATTTCATCAATACAAACTCCCTTGGCCAGTTTGTCCACATCTCAACCAGAAGTGATACAGTTCTTAATTTGGCCCTCAACAATATGAGACAGCTATGCTCCTTACCAAGTGTAACTCTTTCCCTAGTCAGATTGGGCCATAAGTCAGTTACATTTACTTTAAGACTGAAGCCAGATGCATCCTCCAATAACTGGCTTTTCAGAAAATGTGCCAAGACTAACATACTGAAACAGAGTGATGAGCTGGCTAAATCCACTGTTTATGCAGAATCCTTTACTGCCAAAATCTATGCACATGTGAACAGCTGTATAGATGCATCTGTCCCCTTCCAAAGTAAATACAACATCAAATACAAAAGTAAACCTCTATGATGGAACCCAAATATATATATATATATATATATATATATATATATATATATATATATATATATATATATATATATATATATATACTTTAATTATAATAAAGGGGAAAACATAATTTCATGCAAAAATAAATGCAATTCTCCAAATGCAAAACCAGTTCTTATTAAGCTTTATAGGTAGTTCTGAATCCTGATCAAGTCAAAGTCACTTATAAGGTAAAAACTGCCACCAAGGTAAAGGACAACCTCAACACTTTCTTCAACTATGTTAAAAACTTTTAAAACAATGCCCAACACTCTGAAGAGCTAATGGTAAATGCTATCAAATGCTTAGACACAGGGGACATAGTCAATCTACTAGTAGACAGATTTAACTGTAAATCTGATCCCCCACTCCTACATGTGCAAATTTCAGCTGCATCTGTAACCCCCTTGAATCTCCCAAAGAACATGTCCTTAAGGTACCATCCAAGGCCAAGAACACTACCTCTGTAGGGCTGGATAACATACTGGCCTGTTTACTGGCCAGAGTGAGACTGGATCTGACACACCACGTACAGAATCTATTCACTATTAGACCTCAAACAGGCTTTGTGCCAGATGAATGGAGGAGAGCATCTGTCATCCCCTTGTACAAAGGTGGAACTTCAATGGACCTCTGGAAGTTATAGACTCATAAGTCTGACCAGCCCATTCTGTAAGGCTATGGAAAGGATTATTATGGAATTAATAAAAAGGGGCATAGTTAATCTTATTTTGGAATTAATAAATAAGGACATAAGTAGCCTAAAAACTCTCCATCCAAACCATATTTGATTTGTTTTGGATGGATCATGCTTACTCAAACTAGTTGACCTCTTTGGGAAAGTTACTAAAGCAATGTTTGAGGGCAAATCATTACATACTGCATATCTAAACCTTGTAAAGATGCTTGACACCATCAAACAATCAGGTATCATGAAGAAACTATTGGAAATAAATGTTATTTATTTTTATTTATTTTATTTTATTTATTTAACATTTGTTGACCGGGAATGTCCGACTAGGTTCCACAGAGCCTGTTTTCAGCAGAGGCCCGGGGAGAATTGGATAGCAAATAGGCTCACAAACAGAACCCATGAAATTAGTGTGAGCTGCTCGACCTCCTCTAAAATTCCTGTCACTGTTGGTGTACCACAGTTTCCTTGGGCCAGTCATCTTAGGCATTTACTTCTCGGAGATCAAAGCTACTGTTCAAGGTTTATGGCAGTCCAATCTTGGTGCCATCCTTAATTTCCCAGAGGACACCAAGATCCTGCAAGTGGGCCTTTTCCTAACCAATAGTCGGTGTAAAACTATGGTCTAAAACTGAATGGAAGAAATGTATAGTAGTATCGTTAGGCAACAAGAAGTCCTATGTAATGTTCACACTGACAATGCACCCATTAAACTGGCCCAGTAACTAGAGACCTGGGGACCTGTACAGAAAATAAATTCTCGTCCAATCACAATGTATCCACTATTGTAAGAAAGTGAGTTTTTTTCATTGCATAGCTTATTACTAAGGGTATTAATTAAGTCTGATCATTGAGTATAATTCCCCCTATGGTATGTACCTGTCCAAACATCTGACACAACTTGAACATTCACAATGCTTCCTTACTAAAAAATCAATGTCCTAAATCAGAAAAAAATATGAAGATTATCTCAAAGTCTTGTCCCTCACCTCAATGTCATAAAAGCTACAGAAATGTGATCTCTGCCTTGCGTAGGGAACTACAGCAGATCCTATCCCATCAAACCTGCTGTACATTTGTATGTTCAGTGGAGCCATAAACAGCTGTTCAAGAGATATAAATGTCTTTTGCAACATAAATAGAAAATGATGGCGGGATAGCTGCATATCTCAGAGAATAAAATGTAGTATGGTTAGATCACATTATTCCTTACTATCAGATCCAAGATCATTCCAAAATTGTGGAACATTTTCAGTACCTCCCTAATATGTACCTGGGATTATTCAGCTAGAAGGTGTGATCGTTTGCAAACCATGTGCCAACCAATGGCAGGTTCTAAATGAGAGTGATACCCCCGTGAGAATAATTTTATGTAAGATAGGGGCTCATTGCATCAACTATAAGGGCAACTAGAAATGGGGAGAGTGGATACTCCATCTTGTTCCTCTAAGTAATTCAAAATCCTAGCCAGATGTATTAGTGACCCCTCAGGTCATGGGATGTCTATGTATGAGTTTATACCATTTTAAGTAGTTTACAGGTATTTTAAAGGATTGTGATACTTTCTAGAGGAATTGCCAATATAGGGAATGAAAGGCATTATTGGAATCAATGAAACTCACCACCCTAAAAATTATCACTAAATTGTCTTGCGCATTCAGGATTATAGAAGAATTTTTAACAGTCCTGAAATTCCTTGTAATTTAGTGACAAAACTCCATTGAGTGTCTTCCCCCAGATTATGGATACACATTTCCAGTCTAGTTACTTGGATCTTGTCCAGTATTTTGGCTGACAGAGATAGACCTATAGTTCTGGAGATTTAATGACTCCTAATCTTCCTTGCGAAAGATCAATATACTAAGATATTCTGGATAGCTGGCACCATTCCTCTTTGCTCAGACTTTCATCATAAGTTGTAAGCAATGCAATAAACAGTCATTCCTGCACTGTCCTGTAGAAGTCTGTTTTGATTCCATGTGGATCTGAGGCCTTAACCTGTTTGCATTTCCAATATATTCACTGTAAATCTCATCTTCCACATGCAGTGTTAACTAGGCCAGTCTATCTTCAGCATTACTTATCTTGGTCAGTAGCTTGTCTCGATTATACTGCAAATGAATAGAAAGTCAAGCAGGTTAAGTTTGAATGTGGTCCAACCCAGAGAGACAATGCCTTAAAAGGGCATGAATTATCATCAAATTGTGAGATCCATTACCTCAGTTCCATGATTCCTTCTTGATTTTTCAGAATCAGTGGGACTATTCATGCTGTGCATGGTATGGGAGGCACAGCACTACTCTGCTACGGAACTATCTCTTCATAGCACTACTCTATGGTCAGATAGGGTATCAGGGAATATCTCAGCTCTTGTCACCCCCTCTAGCCAATGCTGACTGATCAAAAAATACTCACTTCTTCTTGCCACACCAGTTTGTAGTGGGAAGTATGTGTAATCTTGCCTACTTGGGTTCCGTGCATGTCAGGCATCCACTGGACATAACCCTTTGGGTCTGCCAAGCAGAATCCTATCTTTTATATGTTCAAGGATGACATTAAAGACCCTTCCCATCATAACTTGAGGGTAGTTAACCCCCTTTTTATTGCATTCTAGAAGGAAGTAAAGGGCTCCAGGTCTTAATTTTTAGGACCATAAGACCCAGCCAATACCAGCCACCTTTTGACACCCAGATCTTAGTTACTGCCTATCTGTCTCCTGCATCTACTATTGTGCTGACCATAGACTAGTCTGTGGAATCTCTAATTAACAATAAAACTCCCTTGGAGGCAGCCTGACTACAGGAGGAAACATACCAAACCTTCGATCCCGACAGAAAAGAAGTAAGCTTATTTTTCTACTCTCTAGTCTACTGCAAACAAGCTACCTGCATTTTAAATTTATATATTTTTTTGGATTGTATAGTGCTGTTGAAGATTCTGCAAGGTTGAAATTGAGCAGATGAGGCTGGCGTCACCTGCATATTACACTACACTAGCATGCTTCACTACAGTGTTGAGATTATTTGCAAAGATTTTAAATAACAGTGGTCCTAAAATAGATGCTTGATGGACTTCAATAGAGACTGGGAAGAATGATGAGTATTTGAGTTGTCATTTTACAGACAGCTATCTGTTGGATAGATAGCTACGAGATAGTGAGAGGAATGTGTGATCAAGACCTAAGGAAGAAAGTTTGAGTAACAGTTTCTCTTGCAAGATTATCAGTGGCTGAATGGTAGATTTCAGGCTGTAGATATATTTCCTCATAGTAGACATGTTTCCTAAGATATAGAATCTGACAGTGCCTGCATCTCTTCATAGGTTCATAGGTTCATAGGTAGGTACTAGGCTATTGGCCCTAGGGCCTATATAAACCTAGCCAAAAAGGTACCCTTGTTTTCACTACCCAAGATAATTATTTTCCTGTGCCCCTGTTGAGCAGAGCCACAGAAGTGAATTTCCTATCTCCCATCCAATCAAGATTTTTCTTGAAGAATGCTAATGAGGAGCTTTGTTTGATATAGATATGTAGTTTGTTCCAGAGTATGGGAAGTCTCTGGGAAAGGAATCTATCCCTACAGCATGTTCTGTTTATTGTGGTAGCAAGGTTTAGGTCTCTGGAGCATGTAGCTCGGAGGGATTGAGATTTCTTTAGGTGGAGCATGTCCAATAACTCTGGGTTTGACATAGCTTTGTATGTTAGGCAGAGATTGCCTCTGAGTAGGCAATATGTGATGGAGTAAAGCTGGAGTTTTTTGAGATGGTCTGCGTAGGCCATCTGTTTGAAGCCAGTAATCCTCTTTGTGAGGTATTTCTGTGACCTTTCTAGTTGTTGTAGATGTCTTGTGAGGTAAATACCAAAAGGGGCATTATACTCTATAATGGGTCTAATGAGTGATGAGTAGAGGGGGAACAATGACCTCTTTTTTCCTGGATGAGAAACCTTTTGTGGTGAGGTGTGCAACGTAGAAGAATTTTCTGACTACTGCGGCAATGTGATTATCAAAGGAGAGACTACTGTCCACCTGTGTCCCAAGTTCTTTTATCACACTTTTGGTGTTAAGTAAACTACCACCTATGTGGTAGTTCATGGGTACAGATTTTTTACCAAACAGGATGACAATGCAGTTTTAGGCATTGAGCTTGATGCCATGGCTTTGACACCAGACATCTGTCTCTGTGAGGCCCTTTTGTAGGATGTCCACATCGTTAGGAGTTTCTATTATGGCTCCTAGTTTGCAGTCATCTGCGAAATTCATTAGCCAAAGACCTTCTGTGTTAGCCACTATTTCTGAGAAGTAGATACCAAACAGGGGAGGACCCAGGTCTAAACCCTGTGGTACTCCACTTGTCACTGGTCTGAAGTCGGATTGGGAGTCTGCTACTTTCACAGTGTGGGTTCTGTCAGTAAGCCAGTTGGCAACCCATCTTGTGACATAGGGATTTATACCTAGTTTAGTGAGTTTATCTATAATTCCAGAGTGAAGGATGGTGTCAAAAGCCTTGGCGAGATCAAGATAGGTTGTGCGAACCACCTTACCCTCATCTACGGCTTTGGTGACTGCTTCAAAGAAGCCTATCAGGTTTAGGAGACATGATCTGCCTTTTACAAACCCAAACTGGGTGGAGTCCAGAGTTTGGAGATTACCAATGTCATTGTTTATAAGTTCCATGAGTATACGTTCCATAACCTTGCAGACCACACTTGTCAGGCTAATATGGAGGTAGTTCCCAGGGTCCGTGGTGGCTTCCCCATTGTGGAGTGGGATAACCATCACTGTGCGCCATTCAGTGGGCACAAAGCCTGAGTTGAGGCTATGATTGAACATGGTACTTAGGTGGGGTGCCAGTTCATTTTGTAATTCATGTAGAATGCAGCCTGGGATGTTGTCAGGTCCCATGGATGCTGTGTTCTTGGCTTTGGAGAGTGTGGATTTTGCCTGTGCAGCCATGATTTCAGGAACTTTACATTCTTCCAGTATAGAGATGGGCCTCTTAGGGGGTGAGAGGCGGGTAAAGTTAGCACTGAAATCTATCTGCCAGGATGTTGGTAATATCAGTTGGTTCTGTATATTTAGTGCCATTGTGCTGTAACACAGAGCAGATATGAGTGTTGCCATTGAGATTCTTGACATAGCTATAGAATGCTTTGTGGTTGTCTTTAGAATCAGTGGTGATTTTGTTTTCATAAATAGCTTTGGAGGATTTTATGAGGGATCTCAGCTTTTTATTGAGGCTGACCAGGGAGTTCCTCCAATCATGAGATTTTACTCTTTTTTGCAACAGTTTCGTTCTTCTGTTGTAGAGTTTGTTTAAGGCAGGGGGCCATCATATTGGCTTCCTTTTTTTGGAGGATAGCATCTTGGTTCTGTTAGGGATTGCACGATCCATGCATTTGAGTAAGTGCTTATAAAGTGCATTTGTGTAGGATTCAGCAGTTGTACCTCTATTGTCCATCTGCATGGGTGTCATGAAGTTTGCCACTTTTGTCTTAAGAAGCGTGAAGTTGGCTTTGGAGAAATTATTTACGGTGGTTTCCCTAATAGGGGGTGAGGGCGGGATGTGGATGTCTAGGGTGATTAGCTTGTGGTCGGATCTGACCAACAAGGAATTGACCTCTGGTGTGGAACACCGGTTGCCCATGTTGGTAATGACCAGGTCTAGGATATTGCTTCCCCTGGTGGGGGTGTGGATAAGTTGATCCAAATAATTGGAATTTATGAATTCCAGAAAACGTTGAGCAAAAGAGTTGGTACATGAGTAGTTTTCCCAGTTGATGGTGGAGTAGTTGAAATCACCCATTATTAGGGTGTTAGGTTGTACCCTAATATTTTCCAGTGTATCAAGAAATGAGGAGTGGGAATCCTGGGGCATGGTGAGGGATCTGTTAGTGTGGATATCCTTAATGAATATGGACACGCCTCTGCCTTTAGTGTTTCGGTCCAGGTTAGGTGGCCGAAGGATGTGGTGTGAATTACAGACTGGTAATGCAGGGGTGCTCTCTGGAGCCTGAACCAGGTCTCTGTCACTGCACAGATGTCAATGTTCTCCATTTTAAAGAGTGCCTTGAGTGAGTGCATTTTGAGGTTTAGACTTCTAGCATTGAATAGCATTGAGTAGCATTACCCTCAGTTTTTGCTTGATTGTACCTGTTATGGTGGTGAGTTTGTCATTTGAACCTTGCCTAAAAAAAGTGCTATAGGGATGGCCAGTATCCAGAATCCCAAGGGCGAAAGGTGCAGGCCATCTCTGGCAATGGATTGTGGTCTGTCGATCATGTCATCCCAGGCAGACAGATACTGGATCCCCTTAGAATGACACCACTAGCTTATGTAATTGTTGAATTCAATCATTTTGTCCTTGTACTGTGGTATCATTCTGGGTGATGGCAGGATGCTACTCAGGGCTAAGGTCATACCTGCCTCGGCAACAAGACCAGAGAGCTCCTTCATGTCTGTTTTCATATAGTCCAGGGAGGTACATCTCAGGTCATTCACACCAACATGGACAATGACAGAGCCATATTTGTACTTGTTGTGGAGTAACCTGAGTGCGTGCGTTATGTGGCAGATCCTGGCACCTGACAGGCAGCTGACAGTAATTTTCTCCTTCTTTAGCCTGGTGAGTGGAACATCAGTGTGCCTGACTGTAAAGTCACCTATGAATAGAGTGTTGGGCACGTTGTTATGCATTATGGGCTGTGGTTGAGTGGCACACTAAGATTGTGAGCTTTGTGTCATCTGGGTTGAGTTGGGGCATGGAGACTGCTTGCATTTCTGCTTTGGAGGTCCCTGTTGCTTGGGCAGATTTTTATTGAGAGCCTCTGCAAATATAGGTGTGTGTTTCTATTTGTGTATTTTGGTGGTATAGGTTTTGAGAGACTATGTGATGAGTGTGGTGTGGTGCAAGTGTTTACCCTCTCCTCTTGACTGTCTAGTCCAGTCTTGAGTGAAGAGAGCATTGCTTCCAGTTTGGCTATATAACTGCATCTCTCTCAGGTTGTAGTGTTGGGTGGTAAGAGGAGAGGTTTGTCTGTGTACATGAGGCAATTGCTGCATTGCCCCAAGATGCCCAGATTCATCAGGTAGACAGGAGAAAACATCAGGAGCTGACCCTTAGACATGCCTGGATAGGTGCTTATTTGTTAAGTACTAAAACCTGTAAAATCTTTGCATGGTGCTACATTGGTTCTGCTCAGAACACCACAAAAAAAACACACCAGCAATTTATCTTTTGTCACAGATTAACAATTGCTGCCTTCAGCAAGCTAACACCCTGACTCAGAAAACCAATACAAACTGTGATTTAATGTAAAAGTAGGGCAAAATGCAAAAGGACAGGGAGACCACTTAATTTAACAAGCTGAAGATGGTATCTAACACAATAACAGCCAGGTGATTCTGGTAAACATGCTTTTAGCAACTTTATTCAAAATAAACGTGTAAACTACAAATCAATGTAAAAGTGGGAAAAATAGAAAGGGACTGAGAACACCTGATTTAACAAAATGGAGATGTTATTTAATACAATAACAGCACCAGGTGAGTATTGTAAACAAAATGTAAGAGTCTCTAGTCAAACAAACCACAAATGTGGTAAAAACTGAGTAACAATAAGCTATAAACATAGACAACAATAAGCAAATTTAAGTGCAATGTAATACAATGGTTTTGGAAGGACCCAAGAAACTATATTGGAGGGATATGTTTATGGATTTTTCATCTGAAATAGGCTACGGTAACACTATAGTTATTTTAAGATGTGGACACTATTGGGTCATAAGGACCTTTTAATTACTGTAAACCATGAGTAATTCTCTGTTTTTTGAATCTGTGGAACAAAGAAACAAATACAGTCTAAGTATCAGCAAATAAACTTGTTGCTTCTTCTCTCTTTGATCAAATGACTGCCCCTTCTCCATGGGGATGCTGCCTCCACTCATGACATCAGTCTACGTGGATTACAGCTGTCAAATATAATGGGGTTCGCTCTAGCATTGTGCCCTGCTCCATAAGGCAATAAGTGAGTCACACTTACAAGATGGAAGCAGATGTACATATAAGTCATTTTGCACAAGGACTGTTAAATGACTCATTGGTATTTTGGATGTAGGCCTAAGCATAAATTGTTAAACAGAACAGCTCTTCATTCATAGTGTGTAATCTGTTCACACTGCAGATAAATTATCTCCTTGAAGATGGTTATCTTGGTCAGGACCCCTCCTATGATGGGTCATTTCAGACATATCAGTCTGGAAAGACCCTGGTGACTGAAAAGGCATCACTTCTTTTCTTCATTCTGGTTTTCCCTCATGCTACCCATGCAGAGCTAATCTGAGAAAACATTTGTAGTGTCAGTGGAACTGCTAACCCAGCAAAAAAGAAATTGTGTATTAAAAGCCACAAAAAGGCTTACTAAGCCTTCAACAGAAACTTCTTAGCCATAAGGAACATAAGAAACTGATATAACTAAGTTACTGTTTTTCAGTGGGTTCCTTACTGGAAGGTAAGAAGATGGTTACAGTGTTTCTGCTATTGCATACTTGCTAGGTGCAATTCCCAGGTACCATGCCAGACTGCAAAGCGCACTATAAGTTTTGAAGGGGGTCCTTATACAGTAAAAAGTGTGTGACATACATCACTCAAGCCAAGACTGTCTAGCTCTTACAAAAACAGTATGGTATATTTCCCATTGCTGTAGTCAGACTTCCACCACCTGCATGAATACCATCTCAGGTCTTGCCTGATATGGAGAGATAAGAAGGTGGTTACAGGAGTTACTGTATGCTATTACACACTTAGCTGCAGTTAATAGGTACCATGTCAGACTGGGAAGCACACTATAAGTATGTCAGGTCTTCCCTGATAATAAGCCATAACCTAGTGGGACTAACCTGGTAAAAATAAATAAATAGATAAATAAATAATAAATTAGTAAACTCTATTTAGTGCAGTCTAATGTCTAGCTTAGCAGGCTGCTGGATTTCACTGAGAATTTTTAATGGATTGTTCAGTTAGGGACTAGAATCTGACCCTATCTGTCAGAGAACTGTGTAAATTATCTTCCCCAAAAAGATATTATGGTTACTTTCTATAAAAAATGTACTGAACAGATGATTTTCTAATTTTCAAGACATTTTTACCCTCCAAGTAGTGTACATTTTTTTTTCTCTCACCACCAAAAACATTCAAAAAAGAACAGCCAAAAACTTAAGTCCCAAGAACATTCATTATTGGTTCAGTCATTCTGAATCCTTCCAACTGTTTTTAAATAAAATGAGTCAATTTTGCTTTCTTGAAGTAGTTCAAGAAACACTTCCAATGCTCTAGTACTTTGATTCATGTTACTGTAAGTCTGCAGCAACAACTCTCACTGACACACACGCACATGCATGCTAACTCACACATGTACTCATGCAGCCTATTTATGCCCCTACACATATGCATACATACATACAGTCACACACAAAAATACACTCACTAAAACCCCCCATTTTCATGTCTTTCCTGAAATGGCCTGTATGGTGTGTACTCATATAGTAGTGAACAGGTGACTGCCATGATTTTACAGCAGTCACTTTTTTTCTCCTAGAGTAAAAGTTCACTCTGCTGAGCAATTGGACAAGCAAATGGGGAGCTGCAGACATTTTTGCAGAAGAGTACATTGTTAATTAGCACTAGCCACTTTATCAACTGTCACATTAGAATGAGCTTCCACCTGAGAGACTCTCTCTGCTCTCAGATCCAGAGGAAAACCTCAGCAGTGAATCAATCTCTGAATCTGAAAGGTTTATTGCAATGCTGAAGCGTTCCAAGTTAACACTTCCT